>NC_056729.1:891000597-891005597 GCF_019279795.1 Protopterus annectens
GTGGCGTACAGCAACAGTGGTTCCTCTCCACAAAGGTGGTGCCTCAACGGATCCTGGAAACTATCGCCCCATAAGCTTGACTAGCTTGGTCTGCAAAGCTATGGAAAGGATCATCATGGACCTCATAAATAAAGATATTGGGGACCTACAGACACTGGATCCTACCCAGTTCGGCTTTGTTAAGGGCAGATCCTGACTCTTAAACCTGGTCGATTTCTTTGAAACAGTCACCAAGGCCATTGACGAGGGTAAGGTGGCCCACACAGCCTACCTGGACCTTGCAAAAGCCTTCGATACAATACCCCACTCGGGCATTATAGATAAACTCACCAGCTTAAATATAAACCCCTATGTCACTAGATGGGTAGCAAACTGGCTCAAGGACAGAACCCACATGGTTAGAATTGTTGGAGCCATGTCAGACTCCAAACCAGTTACAAGTGGTGTCCCACAAGGCTCAGTCCTGGGACCTCTCTTGTTCGATATATATTTCTCTGAGGTACAGGCTAACACGGAAGGACTGTGGCTGACCAAGTTCGCAGATGACTGCAAACTGGGTGCCATAATCGACTCTCCAGCCGACACAAGCATCCTACAAAAGGGCCTCATAGAAACAGACAACTGGTGCCAGAGCCATGGCCTCAAGCTAAACGCCAAAAAGTGTATAGTCATCCCCTTTGGCAAAAACAAAGTGCCCACAAATTACCACATAGGTGGTAATCCATTAAGTATGGAAGAAGTAATTAGGGACCTAGGGACCCAAGTTGATAGCAATCTCTCATTTGATAACCACGTGGCCAAAGTGGTTAGAAAAAGATTTTATATAGCCCACTTAATCATGAAGGGATTCACATCTAGATCAGGGGAGGTCATCGTGCCTCTTTACTCATCCCTCATCAGGCACATAATTGAGTACAATGCCCCTTTTGGGATGTACCTTACCAGACACCTGCAGCAACTGGAAAGACCCCAAAAGTACCTCACCAAGAGGATCAAAGGGCTCAAACAGATGCCATATGCTGCCCGGTTAAAGAAACTCCAGCTCTACTCAGTGGCATACCGCCTGCTCAGAGGCGATCTGTGCCTGATGTATAAAGCCATGTCCAACCCGGAATTAATGGACATGCTGCACCTCAGAAAATCCAAATCCCATCGAGCTATGCACTCGAGAGACTTGAACCTCAGCACTGAAATAAATAGGACATGCTGGAGGGACAGATTCATAACCCAGAGGCTCCCTTCACTCTGGAATAAAATCCCAGTCCAGGTTAGGCAGAGTCCCTCATTGACTCTCTTCAAGAGGAATCTTGATGAGTGGATGGGAGATAGTAGGTTTACCCCGGGTATCACTTCTGTGTCACTGTTAGACAGAGGCACAGTATACTAACCTTGAAAAAGGGCATAGCAAAATTCATTTAAAATGGGTGGCGAAAGCCAAACACACTCTGGCTAGGCCTATAAATGTCATAGGGCAGATAGCCTAGTAAGAACCTATAAACCTATGAACCTATGAATGTGACTGGAGGCAAGGGCTGTCAGGAATATGTTTTTATCACTCTTTGACTACATATACTAGTTTGGATGCTATCACTACGAAGACAGAACAGGAGTTCTCTTTCAATAAAGCTACTATAAGGGATTACAATGTCTTTTTTTTCCCTACATATATATAATTTTAAAATCCATTGTATTCTTTAGACTAGAAGTGTTAGCAAAGCTGGTAATAAATGGTGAATTATCTAGATTATTTTTTTTTTTTTGCCAGTGTATGAAACTGATCATTAGGTAGGTCAAATATAAAAGGCATTAGATGTATTATGTAAGGGTTTCTGGCTTCACTGGCCATGAAACTTTTCAACCACTTAACACTTAGTACAAAAAAAGATCTGGCTAAAGCCAAAAATAATGGAGCGACAAAGGCCTAAAATAGGGACAGATTTTAAATATTGTTCTTATAAACTTTGAAAGTTGCTAGAATAACATGTTTTGTGTTAGCATGCATTTTCTTTTTTTTTTTTTTTAAAAACAAGTTTATTGTTTTAACATATAAGAGAAATATCATAACAATTTTATACAAATAATTAAAAATAGGTATTATTATAATATTCAACAAAACAACTAAAGTATTTACAAAGACATCCACTACAATCAGATCAATTAATTAAACTAAAATACTGTGCTATTGAAATTAGAATTTTTTAACAAATTTTGTAAATTATCCCATACAATAAAATGTGATGTTTTTCTAGTTGTTCTCATTCTAATTGTGCTTATTTCCATATGACACATTATATTCATAACATTTTAAATTCATTGAACGAAGGAGGTGTATCTGAAATCCAATTTCTAGTTATTATTTTCCTAGCCACTGCTAGGATAGACCATAACAAGGGAAGCTTAATCTTTTTAACACATTGAGGTACAGGTGTGTTGAATAATATAAGAGACTTAGAAATAATGAAATTATCTGTAAAAAGAGCCTGCAAAAATTCATTAATTGACTTCCAGTATTCTTTCAACTTCATACAGTCATAAAACATATGAGCCCAGTCAGCATTAATTTCTACATTACATCTCTTACATAGATTATCTTTATTATTAATTTTATTCATCATCAAAGGTGTATAAAAACATCTATGTAAAAATTTCCATGTATAAAGTCTCTGGACAATGGAAGATGTAGTTCTATAAGCAGATTCCAATATATATTGTTTATCTTGTTGAGTTGGTGGGTCCCCATTAATAGAGGTGAAATAATTCCAGTATGAATCTACATTGTAAAAAGTTTCTTGTCTGATAATTTTATGTATATATGAAAGTTTACCTTTATCAGAAACTTTATGCTGTAAATTTATTATCAAGTAATCAATCAGTTTTGGAATAGATTCTTTAACTGTTATAGACATTAGATCTATTCTATCAATGAGATGTTGTCTAAAGATCTGAACCTCTAACCAGCAAGTTTCTCTTAGATCAAATTCTTGTTTTAAGAAAGCTAGATTTTTAACTTTATTATCAGATATCAGCTGATACCAGTACTTTAGATTATTATCTATAGCTAAATGAGCTCCTTCAGAAGTAGATGACATAAGCATACCCTGAGTATAAATTATAGGGAATACAATAAAATTCCATTCCCTATACTTAGGGTGCATGAATATAAAGTTACGATAACTAATAATAATATTTAATGGGTAACAGACCATATGTTTAGGTGTAATAGGTGAAGTACAAAATTCCTTTAGCAACCACAACATGGAGTTATTTATAATCATATTTTTATGTGTTAAGGAGATTTTCATGAAGTTCATACTAATTAGCTCCCAATAATCTTTCCATTTTATGACATATGACCGATCTATTAATAAAGTAATAACTTTTATAATAGAAGAGATAATATATAAATTAAAGTCTGGAAAAGAAATACCCCTTGAGACCAGCTATTAGTATGTTTCTTTAATGCAATCCTAGGTCTATTAGGTGCCCATAAGAAATTTAACATTAGTGTATTCAGTTTCTTGATAGTTATTTTTGTAGGTGAAAGTATTATTGATTGTATTAAGTATAAAATCTTGGGGAATATTATCATTTTAATAATTGTAAGTCTCTCCTCAATAGTAAAAAACATATTATTCCAGGTATTAAAAAGATTTTGTATATTAAGAAAACAGGTATTATAGTTATTATATATAATAGATTTAATATCTTTAGATAGTATTATACCTAAATAAGTTATCTGACCTGAGTTGGGTACATATTTAGTAAAATCACTAATGAGAGTATATTTTCGTGTATATAGGTAGTATTTTAGTTTTTCTTCATTGAATATTAAACCAGAAATACTTTTAAAATTCATCATTTTATCAAATAAAGACTGCATAGAAGAATTAGATCCTGCTGATGTAATTAGAACATCATCTGCAAAAGTTGAATTTTTGATGTTGTATTTTCTTCTATTTCAAAACCCTCTATGTCAGTACTGTTTCTAATCAAATTAGCCCAAGGCTCCATTACTAAAGTGAATAATAGTGGAGAAAGTGGACATCCTTGCTTTGTACCTTTAAGAATGGGTATTTTTGTGAAACATATGTTCCTACCTTAATATAAGCCAGCGTTCCTTTGTATAAATGCTCAATTAAATTTACAAATGCATCAGAGAAATTTGTGCACTTCAGTAAGGTAAACAGATAGTCCCAACTTACTGAATCAAATGCTGAACCTATATCAAGACTAATAAGTGTTAAATCTTTCTTTTTCCTATTTGCAAAATCAATTAATGTTAAAGTTCTTCTTATATTATCAAAGGTATTTCTATTTACAATGAAGCCCGTCTGATCTATGTCTATAATGCCAGGGATAATTGTCTTCAATCTAGCAGCAAAAATACTCATAAACATTTTATAATCAACATTAAGTAATGAGATGGGTCGATATGAAGAACATCTAGTTGGATCTTTATTAGGTTTTAAAATTGGTGAAATAAATGTATATTGCCAAGATGGGGGGGTTATTAACTTAGTTTGGGCCAGAATAAAAACCTTATGTATTAATGAATATGTAGTTTTAGAAAGGATTTTATATATCTCTGGTATAATACCATCATTACCCGGTGCTTTGTTTGATTTAAGCTTATTTATTTGTGTAATAACTTCTGTATATGAAATACTCTTGTCCAATAGTTTAATCTGTTGTTTATTAAGCTTTTTATTCATGTTTGTGGTTATAAACTCCTTTATTTTATCTTTAGGTTCCATGTTAATGTTGTTATGGTTAATCTTGTGAAAGTGATTTCTAAATTCATCCAGTATTTCTGGTATACTAGAAACATTCTTCTTTTCCTTAGAGAAAAGATTTCTTTGATATGGTTTTGTTTATTCAATCTTTTTGTTTTATTTTTAAGTCTATGTAAGTATTTGGGGCTTATTGAATAAGACATAACTTGTATTTCTCTAAAGTTATTTTAACTTTATGAGTTAAAATTTCTTTGTATTTCTCATTTA
>NC_056729.1:891010597-891028097 GCF_019279795.1 Protopterus annectens
TCTATGAAAGTGTCTATTTTAGTATCCATTTTATCCATCTTAGCAGTAAGTTGCTGGACTATAATTATCAGAGACTGAAGTTCTTTCTTGATGCTGGAGTCTTGAGAATTTGTCTTACTGGAACTCATTTCAGACTGATAAACTGACAGGAAAATTTCCAAAGTAATTTCTGACAGGAATATTATTAAGATTTCCTTTCTTTTTTAGATATAGTTCAAGAACTATATAAAACAAACATATTTAGAAGGAAAATTACTTCAAGAATTAATTTTTTAAGTAATTAATTCCTGTCAATGTAATGAAATTGGTGGAGCTGAAGAAATCTGCTGCTATCCTGTGTTCATCCTTGGCCACGCCCCCAGCATGCATTTTCTGAAGGATATGAAATTTGAAATTGAAATGTCTGTCATTATTTAGTGACTCCAATCCTTAGTGATCTGTGAGAGAAACAGAAATTTAATGAGGTACAGACCAAAAATGTGAGGCAAGGATATGGACATTCTGAGAAAAGCTGGACAGTTGGGAGATATGCAGTCATAGCTAATATTGATAGTTCGTATTAGATTCTGTATTTCTAAGACTGACATTAGACATTGACTATTAGACAGCAGTGTCTTTGTTCTTGTGCCTAGCTAAAGGTCATGTAGCTCTATTGAAGCACATCTATGGGCATGCATGACATTCAGTATGCAGATGACTGCAGTATAATTTGCTCTGCTAACTCTGTTTCCGACTTACTTATACTAACCCCAAAATGCCTTTTCCTCCACAGAATCCTGGATGCATAACAACCACCTTGCCCTAAATTGAAACAAATCAAACTGTCCTGCAATGCTGTCTTATGTGTTGTTAAATATAATTAAACCTTTCATTGTGGCTTATCTGTATGGAGATATTTAAATTTTGAGAGTACTTGCATGTTTATTTGGTGACACTGTGTGGGCCACTCCTAACAGCCTTGCTCTTGGTCAAACTACCATTTATATATATAGCCCCAAGAAAACAACCCCCTTAAACAAGACTGACTTTACTATCTTCTGTCTTAACAAATCATTAATAGAAGTTGTTACTCACACAAAACTCTTTGGGGTCACTATTGACGAGTACATGAAATTTGACCTTCACATACAACAAAACATTCACAAAACACACTGTAAACTCGGTACCCTGTACAGGCATAATCACTTCCTAAGCCCCTGCACAAGAACAACCTTAGCCTCTGCATACCTACTACCCTCTCTCCTCTATGGTGCCCCACTACTTACTAACATCCAAAAGTCCTCTAAACATAAACTTGAGGCATGCTACAAAAAATCACTAAACTCACAACCAACTCCAAACACTCTATCCATCACTGCTCTGCCCTAAAATCACTGCACTGGCTAGAACTACCTAAGTACTTCTCCTATTTGCAACTAACCACAGCTCACAAAATATTCTTCTAACCTCAAGACTGTCCTGCCATTAGCTCAATATTCCATTGCTACCACCCAAATAGACACCTTAGATCAGAGGACCAAAAGTTCTTACAAGTTCACATACCTAGCCTCCCTCCTGGCCAGTTCTCTACTCTCACTCTATAGCCAAAACCTGGAACACCTTGCATCTATCCATCAGAACAACTCCAACCCCCTCCCTCTTTAAAAGTTCCCTTATTACCTATCTCTCTTCATGCTGGAAATGCACCAAGCCCCCTTACAATATGTTGACTTGTTTTGTCAGTGTCTTCTTGTGTTGTTGTTTTAGGGAAATTGAACCACTGTATGTAGATATCACGCTGAATATTAGTTATGTATATAGTGACCTAACACTGATTGTATAACCTCAAAATTGCTCTATGATGCCCCTTCTCCATGCTCATCTAAACACTTGTATTTACTATTTCCTTGTTATTGAGTGTTTGGAATTGTACCACTGAATGTAGAGATCATTGTCACAATTAACCATGTATTTAGTCATCCAAACCCGATTATATATGCTGACTATTGCTCAATGGTGTTCCTGCTACAGGTTCATCTAAACTTTTGTATATATTATTTTCCTTGCGATGGTATTGTATTCTCATTGCAATCTCATCTTGTACTGTTGGAAGTTTTTTTTTTACTTTTTTTTTTTTTTATTATTTGAATTGTATTTTCTTGGCTTCTTGTACTGTGGAGCTTTTCTCCCTAGGCCTCCAATGGAAATGGGTTCTTCTGACACATTGGACTTTCCCAGTAAATAAAAAGCAAATAAAATAAATAAATACTCTGGTACATAGGTTGATTATAATGAATGTGGTGCAACAACCTTTGCTGCACCTGAAATGTTCTTATGAGTTTGTTCCTGTGGGTTGAAAGTAGAAAAGAAAAAGTTGCAAGTGAGTGAGAGATTATTAAGTTATATCTATGGAACTATAAAATGTTATATATGCATATAAGCATTTGTTTATTTGTGTACCAGTGGGTCATATGCCAAGTGGAGGTTTGAATGTTACCATCAGGTCAGCTCCTAATTCTAAGTTCTCCACTACATGTACATAAAGTAACTAAAAAAAAATAAATTATGACTTGACAATATCTGAATGATGTTATCACAAACAGAAAATGTTTAAGACAGCATCCACTGAAGCATAAAGATAAAATGACTTATGAAATTGCAAGTTATTCCACAATAAAGAATCCGTCGAATTAAAATAAATAACTGTTTTGGAATAATATATTTATTCTAGGCTGCATGTGACACTTGAACTAAAGTTTTATTCTTGGTGCAAGTAAATGAATACTAATTTTAGAAATATAAGGGATGCTTCATATTTACACATTTTGTAATATCTGTAGGAAGATTTGCTAAATAATTAGATCTCTGCACTTTGCTCTAATGAAATTATTTTAGTATGTTTCAGTCTTAAGGTAACCACTCTAATGTACACAACTACTTGTCTTCCTTAATAACTCTAGCGCACTATATTTTTACTAAATCACTTACATTTATTTAACAATGGATTACCAGGCTAATCGCAATCGGCACAAACACCCATTTTAATACCCCGGCAGGAGAGTATCATACAAAATATACAGTATCTGATTTTGAGTTCCTAACAAATTGCTGAATAGCAGTATACTGAAAGTCATAATACTAAATGTATAATATTAAAATATGTCTGCTGAAATTTTAAAATATTGAAATCTAAATATCTTCTTACATGTTTAGACACTGGGCCACATCTCATTTCTATGTTTCACTAACAAGGTGATTGATACTTTTTGATTGGCATATGGGTGTACATTTATGGTGATTAGACATTTTGTGTTCAGCATTTTAAAGTTCCAGCATTCTGACATTTCATAATTGCACATCTAACACTAGGACTTTCAGTATGCCATTATTCAATAAGTTGCCTGACACTCTCTGATTTCACAAAACACACAACTATAGCACTGTAATCTAGACAAACTGAATATCACGAGATATATGTGATAAACTGAAAACAAAGAAATATATACAATAGCAAAAGTAGATAAATGAAATCCAGCACTGTATCAACATGCTAGAACTATAAAATGTTATTATTTTTTCTACTAAAAGGAAGACGCTGGCAAATAAACACTGGTTTTGCATAAATACTTCAAACTTCTCCGTTCAGCCACTGCACTCAAATAACAAGTCAAATAAATTCACCAACACAGTTTAATAATATTTAGTGCTTTCATCTGACTGTAACAAAGATTTCATCAGAATACAAACATAAATTAGGTCCAAACATTTTTAAAACCTCTAACCCCAGTCAGGTGTCTCTAAAAGAACCAATGAGATTCAGTCCTAATTCTCCCTCCTGCAAGGCTGCTAGTAAATAATAGAAATTGTTCTGGTCATGCATCCTCTGTGATGGCCTTAAAGGGGGTGAGTCTAAAAAGGGAGTATCTGCGTTCTGCTCATCTATTTCAACCCCATCATTAGAATGTTCTCAGTCATTGTTTGTGTTAGTTTTGACAGGTTTAGGATAAATCTTCGGGGGGTCCCTGGAGTGAACTCATTGAATGGAGAAAACATGTATGGTAGATAAGACTCAGTGCTTGTTACTATCCAAGATTTAATGACAATCTATCCATAACTAGTGTACTAGATCTTAGATCATATTTTACTTCAGCCAAGTTTTTATTATAACATGGTGTGTTAAATAACCTTGAGTGGATTATTAATGCATGTTTTGCTTGTATTCACCATACAGAGTTTGCATGTGTTGATAGATTTTTTATACATTTTTTCTTTAAATTGACACAGTGTTTCTCAATGGTTCTTTGAGAGACACCTGACTGGGTTTGAGTTTTTAAAGATGTTGTGACCTACTTTATGCCTTTATTCTGATGAAGGCTCTGTTGCATTCAAACGAAAGTGCTAAATGCTTTTTATTAAACTGTGCTGGTGAATTTATTTGACTCATTCTTTCAAATGCTGATTTCAATTTCATTTACTATATTGTGGTCTGAACAGGCTAGATTTAATATATTAATTATAGCAGAAAAAGCTATTAGACCTTTTTCTTAGCTATTAATGGATATTTAATAGATTTTCTCCCTGAATCTGGAATTGATAGTAAATTGACATGTCTGTTAAATAAGAAATACCTCTCATTGCTGAATATTTTCTGTCTTTAGAATTGCTGAATATTTTCTGTCTTTAGAGTTTCTTTTTGGTCTACTATTTCTCATTACAAGGATGCATAGAAACTTAAGCAGTATAACCAAAATTCTTAGACTTTTTCAAATAAAGGTGCTGTAAAATATAAATTGCTCAAATGTTCAGAAATGGGAATATTTCATCCTGAAGCAGTTTTCAAAGACCAGTACAGTTTGAAATATTTATCTGTCCTAGACAATTACTCATACCTTTCGCATGAAGTCCCCCCACTATGTAGAAATTTGCCTATGACATAAATAGAAATCAGATATATAACAGAGTGCAATGTGTACTCAATTTCCATTCAAGTTTTTATTGACATATCTAATATTCCTGCCATGACACATGCACCTATATCAGAACCAAAAAAAAAAAAAATAGGCCATCCGGAATGATATTTTAATTATCTGTGTGCTGTTCCTGATGTCTTTGCATGTTAGCTAATGTGTCAGAATTCCATTGTGTTGTGTCATGTGTTGTGTGATTGCTAATTTCCAAAAAGGACCTGAAACCTGAATGGAGAGCAGAATCACTATGCTAATATTCAGCTAATATTTTCATTGTTTCAGTATTTATAGCTAACACATGTTATTTTATTTAGTACTGGAACACATGCTTCTAGTAAACATGGAGACAGTTCATCATAATCACTACAAGCATGATTGTCATGGAATAACATTATGATAAATAGTAATATGGGTACTTTGATTAATTTTCTTTATACTGCACTAATTTCTACATAGGCAAGCTTTTATCAACTGTTTCCCAAAGAATAGTCACCCCTCAATCTACAAGAAAAATGATTTGGTTAACTAATAGTTAATGTTAAAAAGAATATAAGATCATTTCCACAAAAACTGGTCTCAGTATCCCTGGAGATAAAAAATAAAGGAAAACAAAGAGCAAATGGCAACCTCACATGCTATATCTCTATCAGTATATGAGACCACACAGTGCTATTTGGGACTGTACAGAGTCAGAATTATGTTGAGAGCTCTGCGGAGATCAATACAAAGTTATTAATGGTTCCAGATTCAGGGCCTTATTAAATACTAGAATCCTCTTGTGGGTGTTGCAGGCATTATTACTCATTTGAGAGTTATGATACTATTGCAGCTTTATAATATTGCAGCCACCCCTGAGTGGCTCTGTTTGAAGACATGACAGATGCTGCACCATCCAAGTTTTCCATTGTCATTTTGTTATGAAAAGGACCATTTGATTTTTTTCCCTTAAAATGTGCTGCACTCAGAAAAGACTATTTGTAAATATTTTTTCCATAGACTTTTGCATAGCTTTAAATAAGAAATCAAAAAATGTATTTTTGGTTTTCTATGACTTAGTGAAAAATAATGCATTAATTACTAATAATGTAAGCTAAATATTCTGCCATGGTACTTTAATATAGTTTACCAAACAGACGACCGAATGGTTTAGATATTTTTTATTTATCCTTCTTACATGATTAAAATAATTTTTAAGGAGATGTCTGACACTGAAAGAAGATAAACTGAAAGAAATGCATGTTCTCAAAATCTATTTGGTAGGGGCTATACACTACATTAAACATTTAACTTGCACAGTGATGTTACATTGCCTACAACATCCTTTTTTTCCTTTTGTTTACCCAATAAAAATTTACAATAAAAATATGACTGTCTTACCTTGTTAATGCATAATGTACATCCAGATTAAACATCAGTTACAAATGCATCTCATCTCAGAGGAAGATATGTATATATATATATATATATATATATATATATATATATATATATATAAACTCACCTCTGAAGCTGTTTTGTTGAGTAAAATTGATCAACAATGGCATAAATGATTTGCAGGGGACAATTCACCTTGCATATCCCATATAGAATCCCTATGTATGACCCTATACATAGGTACCAAGCTAGATAGATACAAAAAATGCATGACCCTATACATAGGTACAAAGCTAGATAGATACAAAAAATGCATATATTTATATATATATATATATATATATATATATATATATATATATATATACACACACACACACACACACACACACACACACACACACACACACACACACACACATCATCTATATGTAGGTAGGTAGATATAAATACAAATGCCGAATATCAGTACCCTTGACTGAATGCACATTTTATAGTGTTTGTAAATATGAGTGAGCTGGAACATGAATTCTTGACTGAAAATATTAAAGCGATTGGAGTTTATGTGTGAGTGTTCACCAATTAGGTTTAGAGTAAGGGATAGGTAAAAGATAGATGTACCATTTTGTATGTTTGGTGTTGTGCGTGTTCTGTGTCCTTTTTTGTGACAAATGTAGGATCCATCATAAAAAAGGCACAACAACAAATGTACTTTCTGTGACAGCTGAGGAAGTTCAACCTCCCACAGGACCTGTTGATTCAGGTCTTTACAGCAGTCATTGAGTCTGTTCTCAGCTCATCTATAACAGTGTGGTTTGGATCTCTGTTTAATCATGACAAAAATAGGTTACATCAAATGGTCAGGTCTGCTGAAAATATCATTGGAGCTAGTTTGCTCTCCTTACAGGACCTGTACTATTCCAGAGTCATAAAAAGGGCAGGGAAAACCATCACCAGCCCTTCACAGCCAGGCCACCTTCTTTTTGAACTAGTACTATCAGCCAGGTGTTATAGGTTAATATACCTCAAAACAAGCAGATATAAAAATATTTTTTTCCCACAGGCCATCAAGTTCATAAATGGTTAACTGGCCTTGTTATGACCTCGTCAGCACAGCACAAGCAAAATGTTTGACTAAGCATAAGAAACACAGAGCTGTTATACCCAGCTGATGTCCATTATCATTAGGGTTACTGCAAAAATATCCCAAACAACAAACTAAACACATTATGCTTGTGCTGTGCTGATGAGGTCATAACAAGGCCGAAATATGCTTATCCACAGCTAGTGGGGTTTGGCTTTATTGGCATGAAATTCTCCATTAAACAGACAAAACAAGTCATGGGCATTCAGAATCGCCAATTAGATGAAACACCTGATGTTCATAAGGGTCATTTGCATATATCCCATGTACCTCTGATACAAGAAGTTTGGGAGGTCACTCATTGGAAGTTCTAGCTTTGCTGGAGTTTTCATTTTGTTTTTACTGATATGTCATTTATGTAAATCATACTTGGAGAGTCACTGAAACCAGAGTCAAATTCCTTATATGCATGCATACTTGGCCAGTAAATGTGATTGTGATTCAGATTTTTCATGTGTAGTGGTACTGTTAGTGAAAGGGTTTTAGTAACATAAAGTGTAGGGTTAGAACACATGATTAAGGTGGTACAGGGCTATGAATTCAAAAACTGTGCAGTAATATGGAAAATATAAAACTCTGTACTCCTGGTAATCTACAAATTTGCAGTTTTATATGGCCCTTTTCAATTATCCTGTGAGATGCCGAAACTGCAACCTTCCGTTTTGAATCAATGAATATCTATTTAACAGGAAACAGTCAAAAATGAGCAAACAAACTTGTAAAAATGTGTAGAAACAGGCAACCTGATGTCCAGATAGTCAATACTAACCACAGGAAACAAAGTCCAAGTTTCTTCTTTAACGTAAAAGTATTTTATTTTTCAAAAAGACAACGTTTTCGCCGTGACCCCTGTCACAGCTTCCTCAGAAGAAGACAAGTAAAACAGCTAAACTGGTCTGTTCAAATACTCAGTTAACAGGAAGTGACAAATAATTGCACTTCCTGCACTAATTTGACTCAATAAAAATAATGAATAAAATCATGAATAATCATAAAACTCCATTGAATTATCTATAAATATTGTATGATAAAAGACAACATAAAAATGTTCTTACTAGTGCATTTACATTAACATTGTAAAAATTATGCATTAAACCCACAAAATAATGTACATATAGGCATTACCTAAAGTAGCTCCTTAGTTTAAGAACACATGAAATGTTACAGTTCTCATTGAGGCCATCTAGCCTAAATGCATCTAAATTCAACTGCCATAAAAGTTCGACACACTCAAGAACTATCTGAAAGGGGCCTCCCTATCGGTTAAAGGTACTTGATCAATGCCCATAAAACAAAAAGAGTGGTCAGGGTTACTGCTAACATGTTTTGCTAAGGCATTCTCTAAAAGAGGTTTTTATGGCATAAAGGTGCTGGTATATTCTCTCTTTTAGTTTACGATTGGTTTTTCCTATGTAAAAGGAAGGGCAGGAATTACACAAAGCAATGTACACCACTGACTTTGAATCACAAGTAATCCTCTGCTTAATGTTGTATTTTTATTCCTAACTATAAAGGAATTTCCAGTTCTCATCACTTTACACATGTTGCAGCATCCACATTTAAATGAACCTCTAGGTCTTATGTGACCATAAGTGTTAGAAGTATGCTGTAAAAGTTCTTTCAAATTATTACTTCTCCTGTAAATTACATAGGGCTGACCTAACTTGTCAATCAAGTTAACGGAATTAATAACTAGTGGCCAGTTTTTATGCTAATGGCCCAAATTCCTGTTGAATTCAAGTTAAATTGGGTTATAAAACTTAAAGAAAAGTTTCTCTGCTGATTTAGTAAGGAATTTTGGTGTGCTAATTCATTATCATTAGTAGACCTACCTACATTAGATTGATCAAGTAGTGGTTTATACAACCCTTTTGTTCTTTTAGTGTCAACTTCATTTATAAGCCCTTCTAAAAGAGGGACAGGGTATCCGCGGTTTATAAACATACCTTTCAAAATTGGCACTCAGCTTTAAAATCGCTGTAAGTGCTACACATCCTGCCTGCACGTACCAGTTGTCCTTTGACAATAGATTTTTTCTGCCTAGGTGGATGTAGACTAGTGTAGTGCAGGAAAGAGTTGCAGTACGTCTGTTTCCTGAAAATGCCAGACAAATAAATCTCTTCATCTACTTCTTTAGTTAGTCTCACGTCCAAGTAGTCTGTTTCTATTGTTGAAAACCTATAAGTAAATTTTAACCATTGTGTAGAATTGTTCAAATAGTCTACAAAAGTTTTGCTTCAACTTCATTCCCTTTAAAAGGATAAATATGTCGTCCAAAAACCTAGTGTAATATTTTATCTTCTGCATTACAGTTTCAGTAGATAGTGTGTAAAGGTTTTCCCAGAGGCTAGAAACAGGCTAGCCACACTGGCTCCGCAAGGGGAGGCCGTGGCTATTCCACATTTTTGTAAATAGAATTTATGTTCAAAAACAAAAAGTTTGATGACAGTACTATGCTCAACAGTTCTGTTACAACGTCAATCTCCACTTGTGGTGCATTTAAGTCTTTAAGAAGCAGTTGAATCCATTCAACTGCCTCATTGTGAGGGATGGATGTATATAAATCAATGACATCCACAGTCAAAAGTTACACTCAAGGTCAAACTTAATACTGTTGATATCACGTAAGAAAGACCAGGAGTCTTTGCAAATAGTAGGTATTTTCTTTACATATTTTGATAGAATACTATCTATCAATTTTGAACAGGGTAGGTCATAGAAGACCTACCATCTATTAATGCCCTCATGGGAGGATTCTTTTGGTCTTTGTGTATCTTGGGTATTCCGAACATTACAGGCAACTTTGGCTGAATAATGTCAATATAGTTGTATGTCTCTAAGTCTATTTTGCCTGCTAGGAAAAGGTCACGGAAATACCCACGGGTACGACCTTGAACTACATTAATCTCATTAAGGGAAGAAGTAACATAGGCATCAGATGATAACACTTGCATCATTTTTCTGTGTATTGAACGTTGTCGAACACTACCAAGCCCCCTCCTTTGTCAGGTTTCAAAACCTGACAGTTAAAGAGCCCAGGTTTTTTAGCCATTCACGTTGTGCAAGTGAAATATTCATCTCATTCAAAGTACTACTTGATTTTTGTGTAGAAAACAGATGTCTTATATCTAATTCACACATTTGTTCAAATAGTAATAAATTTTGTTGTGTAGGAGGGTTAAAAACGCTAGTCAGTTTCAATTTGTCATTAACATTTGTTGTTTCATTGTTAAAATATAATTTTAAATTTAACTTGCGTATGTAGCATTTCAGATCAATCAAAACTTTAGCTAAACTTCCATAGGTACTTGGAATAAAAGTGTATCCAAGAGCTAACAATTCAACTAAGTCAGAATCTAGTTCCAAAGATGAAAAGTTATAGATAGTAAAGTCTTTCCTTGTGTTAGTATATATAACAGGGCCTTGCAAAAATCCCTCGGACCTGTGGGAGAAACATTGTCTGTTAACGTTTCCTCCAATACACATTCCCCCCTTGTTTCTTCTGTTGGTTCCCTAAAAAAACTTTATCATTAGGGAGCTCTAAAGGAACCTGCTTATTCTGGTCAGTTCTCCCTGGTCCTCTTTGGTTCTTATAATTGTAGTTAACAGCAGTGGACCCTTTTAACCTATTACTTCTTCTAACTTCCTGTCTAGGTGTATTAGTAAGGTGTTCACCATTTTCACCTTCCAACGAAATTAATTCAGCATTAACAGAAGTAGAAGGCCCATTTAAACCAACAGTATTGGACCCTGCACTTGGAATGTTCAAATGGGAATATGCTTGGTTAGAAAAATAAGCTGTTCTATCCCTTACTAACTTCTTATTTTTGTTAATTTTTAATTTAAGTAACAATGCATCAATGCTAGAAAAAATACGGTCGTAGTCATATTTAAACTGCAAAAAAGAAGTATTAATTTTGATTTCTTCATCCAAAACATTCACTTCAGAAATAAGAGACAAGATATGCATATCATAATGTTTAACTATCACGTTTAGCAATTGTAACCCCTGTTCCTGAAACAAACATTTCAATTCTGAAAAATACACTTGGTCCAACAGTAGTCCAGAAGGAGTGAAGTTGTTCCTAAGGCCTTTTGGAACCAGTTTCTCATTTAAACATTGCCTAAAATAAGCAGCTTCCAGCTGCAGTTTTTTTTAATTTAAGCAACTTAATGTCAAGTACCTTTAAACGGTCACTAAACCAGTTGTTGTCGTTTTCTTGAACAGGAAAAGAGCTGGCAGTTGACCCAGTGTTAGCGCCTGACAAAAACGAAAACGGGTTCTCTTTATTAATCCAGTCGTTCAAGGTTAGGCGTCCCTCCACTGGCTCCGTCCTATGCTCCTCATTTAAGTTAGATGCTGGTGGTGTAATTGGATTAGCATTAGTTCCTACAGCATGACTAGTAGAAGGGATCCGAAAGATGCATGGAGTTGAAGGAAACAAGTCCGTTTCCCTACTGGTAGAAGCAGTAGCGTTTTGAACAACAGAACTTCCTGCCTGTTGTTTATTTGGTCGAGGAGGCAGTCCTCTAAGCTGTTGTGCTGCAGGAAGTAACGATGCAGACCCTTCCGAGTCAGAAACTGAAACAACATTCTGGTTTGCAATAGTTTCAGACTTTTCTTTTCTGTAAAAAGTTGGAAGTTGCTCTAAAACATCCATACGAACATGTAAAGCTTCCAATTTTTGTGAGATGGAAGCCAATAAAGAGAATAAGTCTGTTTCACTTGATTTTTCAAAAGTAGCTGTTAGACAAAGGTTAGGACTAACAGGACTGGCAGGAGTGCCTGAATCCATGGCAATCAACAAACAGTCAAAAATGAGCAAACAAACTTGTAAAAATGTGTAGAAACAGGCAACCTGATGTCCAGATAGTCAATACTAACCACAGGAAACAAAGTCCAAGTTTCTTCTTTAACGTAAAAGTATTTTATTTTTCAAAAAGACAACGTTTGCGTGACCCTGTCACAGCTTCCTCAGAAGAAGACAAGTAAAACAGCTAAACTGGTCTGTTCAAATACTCAGTTAACAGGAAGTGACAAATAATTGCACTTCCTGCACTAATTTGACTCAATAAAAATAATGAATAAAATCATGAATAATCATAAAACTCCATTGAATTATCTATAAATATTGTATGATAAAAGACAACATAAAAATGTTCTTACTAGTGCATTTACATTAACATTGTAAAAAATTATGCATTAAACCCACAAAATAATGTACATATAGGCATTACCTAAAGTAGCTCCTTAGTTTAAGAACACATGAAATGTTACAGTTCTCATTGAGGCCATCTAGCCTAAATGCATCTAAATTCAACTGCCATAAAAGTTCGACACACTCAAGAACTATCTGAAAGGGGCCTCCCCTATCGGTTAAAGGTACTTGATCAATGCCCATAAAACAAAAAGAGTGGTCAGGGTTACTGCTAACATGTTTTGCTAAGGCATTCTCTAAAAGAGGTTTTTTTATGGCATAAAGTATATATGTGTATATTATGGCATAAAGGTGCTGGTATATTCTCTCTTTTAGTTTACGATTGGTTTTTCCTATGTAAAAGGAAGGGCAGGAATTACACAAAGCAATGTACACCACTGACTTTGAATCACAAGTAATCCTCTGCTTAATGTTGTATTTTTTATTCCTAACTATAAAGGAATTTCCAGTTCTCATCACTTTACACATGTTGCAGCATCCACATTTAAATGAACCTCTAGGTCTTATGTGACCATAAGTGTTAGAAGTATGCTGTAAAAGTTCTTTCAAATTATTACTTCTCCTGTAAATTACATAGGGGCGCTGACCTAACTTGTCAATCAACGCCGAACCTTGAACGACTGGATTAATAAAGAGAACCCGTTTTCGTTTTTGTCAGGCGCTAACACTGGGTCAACTGCCAGCTCTTTTCCTGTTCAAGAAAACGACAACAACTGGTTTAGTGACCGTTTAAAGGTACTTGACATTAAGTTGCTTAAATTAAAAAAACTGCAGCTGGAAGCTGCTTATTTTAGGCAATGTTTAAATGAGAAACTGGTTCCAAAAGGCCTTAGGAACAACTTCACTCCTTCTGGACTACTGTTGGACCAAGTGTATTTTTCAGAATTGAAATGTTTGTTTCAGGAACAGGGGTTACAATTGCTAAACGTGATAGTTAAACATTATGATATGCATATCTTGTCTCTTATTTCTGAAGTGAATGTTTTGGATGAAGAAATCAAAATTAATACTTCTTTTTGCAGTTTAAATATGACTACGACCGTATTTTTTCTAGCATTGATGCATTGTTACTTAAATTAAAATTAACAAAAATAAGAAGTTAGTAAGGGATAGAACAGCTTATTTTTCTAACCAAGCATATTCCCATTTGAACATTCCAAGTGCAGGGTCCAATACTGTTGGTTTAAATGGGCCTTCTACTTCTGTTAATGCTGAATTAATTTCGTTGGAAGGTGAAAATGGTGAACACCTTACTAATACACCTAGACAGGAAGTTAGAAGAAGTAATAGGTTAAAAGGGTCCACTGCTGTTAACTACAATTATAAGAACCAAAGAGGACCAGGGAGAACTGACCAGAATAAGCAGGTTCCTTTAGAGCTCCCTAATGATAAAGTTTTTAGGGAACCAACAGAAGAAACAAGGGGGAATGTGTATTGGAGGAAAGCGTTAACAGACAATGTTTCTCCCACAGGTCCGAGGGATTTTTGCAAGGCCCTGTTATATATACTAACACAAGGAAAGACTTTACTATCTATAACTTTTCATCTTTGGAACTAGATTCTGACTTAGTTGAATTGTTAGCTCTTGGATACACTTTTATTCCAAGTACCTATGGAAGTTTAGCTAAAGTTTTGATTGATCTGAAATGCTACATACGCAAGTTAAATTTAAAATTATATTTTAACAATGAAACAACAAATGTTAATGACAAATTGAAACTGACTAGCGTTTTAACCCTCCTACACAACAAAATTTATTACTATTTGAACAAATGTGTGAATTAGATATAAGACATCTGTTTTCTACACAAAAATCAAGTAGTACTTTGAATGAGATGAATATTTCACTTGCACAACGTGAATGGCTAAAAACCTGGGCTCTTTAACTGTCAGGTTTTTGAAACCTGACAAAGGAGGGGCTTGGTAGTGTTCGACAATGTTCAATACACAGAAAAATGATGCAAGTGTTATCATCTGATGCCTATGTTACTTCTTCCCTTAATGAGATTAATGTAGTTCAAGGTCGCACTGGGTATTTCCGTGACCTTTTCCTAGCAGGCAAAATAGACTTAGAGACATACAACTATATTGACATTATTCAGCCAAAGTTGCCTGTAATGTTCGGAATACCCAAGATACACAAAGACCAAAAGAATCCTCCCATGAGGGCATTAATAGATGGTAGGTCTTCTATGACCTACCCTGTTCAAAATTGATAGATAGTATTCTATCAAAATATGTAAAGAAAATACCTACTATTTGCAAAGACTCCTGGTCTTTCTTACGTGATATCAACAGTATTAAGTTTGACCTTGAGTGTAACTTTTGACTGTGGATGTCATTGATTTATATACATCCATCCCTCACAATGAGGCAGTTGAATGGATTCAACTGCTTCTTAAAGACTTAAATGCACCACAAGTGGAGATTGACGTTGTAACAGAACTGTTGAGCATAGTACTGTCATCAAACTTTTCTGTTTTTGAACATAAATCCTTTTTACAATAATGTGGAATAGCCATGGGCTCCCCTTGGAGCCAGTGTGGCTAACCTGTTTGTAGCCTTTTGGGAAAACCTTTATATACTATCTAATGAAACTGTAATGCAGAAGATAAAATATTACACTAGGTTTTTGGACGACATATTTATCCTTTTTAAAGGGAATGAAGTTGAAGCAAAACTTTTGTAGACTATTTGAACAATTCTACACAATGGTTAAAATTTACTTATAGGTTTTCAACAATAGAAACAGACTACTTGGACGTGAGACTAACTAAAGAAGTAGATGAAGAGATTTATTTGTCTGGCATTTTCAGGAAACAGACGTACTGCAACTCTTTCCTGCACTACACTAGTCTACATCCACCTAGGCAGAAAAAATCTATTGTCAAAGGACAACTGGTACGTGCAGGCAGGATGTGTAGCACTTACAGCGATTTTAAAGCTGAGTGCCAATTTTTGAAAGGTATGTTTATAAACCACGGATACCCTGTCCCTCTTTTAGAAGGGCTTATAAATGAAGTTGACACTAAAAGAACAAAAGGGTTGTATAAACCACTACTTGATCAATCTAATGTAGGTAGGTCTACTAATGATAATGAATTAGCACACCAAAATTCCTTACTAAATCAGCAGAGAAACTTTTCTTTAAGTTTTATAACCCAATTTAACTTGAATTCAACAGGAATTTGGGCCATTATCTTAAAAACTGGCCACTAGTTATTAATTCCGTTAACTTGATTGACAAGTTAGGTCAGCCCTATGTAATTTACAGGAGAAGTAATAATTTGAAAGAACTTTTACAGCATACTTCTAACACTTATGGTCACATAAGACCTAGAGGTTCATTTAAATGTGGATGCTGCAACATGTGTAAAGTGATGAGAACTGGAAATTCCTTTATAGTTAGGAATAAAAAATACAACATTAAGCAGAGGATTACTTGTGATTCAAAGTCAGTGGTGTACATTGCTTTGTGTAATTCCTGCCCTTCCTTTTACATAGGAAAAACCAATCGTAAACTAAAAGAGAGAATATACCAGCACCTTTATGCCATAAAAAAACCTCTTTTAGAGAATGCCTTAGCAAAACATGTTAGCAGTAACCCTGACCACTCTTTTTGTTTTATGGGCATTGATCAAGTACCTTTAACCGATAGGGGAGGCCCCTTTCAGATAGTTCTTGAGTGTGTCGAACTTTTATGGCAGTTGAATTTAGATGCATTTAGGCTAGATGGCCTCAATGAGAACTGTAACATTTCATGTGTTCTTAAACTAAGGAGCTACTTTAGGTAATGCCTATATGTACATTATTTTGTGGGTTTAATGCATAATTTTTTACAATGTTAATGTAAATGCACTAGTAAGAACATTTTTATGTTGTCTTTTATCATACAATATTTATAGATAATTCAATGGAGTTTTATGATTATTCATGATTTTATTCATTATTTTTATTGAGTCAAATTAGTGCAGGAAGTGCAATTATTTGTCACTTCCTGTTAACTGAGTATTTGAACAGACCAGTTTAGCTGTTTTACTTGTCTTCTTCTGAGGAAGCTGTGACAGGGGTCACGGCGAAAACGTTGTCTTTTTGAAAAATAAAATACTTTTACGTTAAAGAAGAAACTTGGACTTTGTTTCCTGTGGTTAGTATTGACTATCTGGACATCAGGTTGCCTGTTTCTACACATATTTAACAGGAAAGGTAGACTGATATATATACATAAATATATATATATATATATATATATATATATATATATATATATATATATATATATATTACATATTATATATACATATACATTTTAATATGTGTGTGTGTGTTTGTTTGTGTGCATGTATCCATTTTATTTTCCACTGAAAACGTAATTTGTTGACAAAGTGTAAGTATGTGTTTTTTCATCTAACACACTCATTCTTGAGTGAACAGTATAATGAATGTAAGAATGTTACCTGATCGTTAAGTGTAGGGGATATGCTTTGTTTTATGGCAAGTGACTGTGTGTGTATGTGCATGTGTATTTTCAAGCTTTTGGATATATCAAAGGTTTCATCATTAAGGTTAGGAGTATGTATATGAGTATACATTGGTTAGGTTTAGAGTACAGTCTAGATAAGAGGATACATAGATTTTGTGTTGTAATTGTGTGCTTGTGTTTTGGAAGTGTGCCCAAGTGTCTTGTGTTAGGCAAAAGATTTTTTGTAAGGTAAAGTGTTTGATTAGAGTTAAGGGCAAGTGCAGGGTTAGGGTTAGGATTAGCAGGCAAGAGGAAGGTAGGACCACCCTTACTCGTGTCTGCGAACCCTAGCCAT
>NC_056729.1:891030597-891068097 GCF_019279795.1 Protopterus annectens
TGACAATGACAGCATTCAAAAAATAGTAAATCACACCAGCAACTCTTGTAGTACTTTAGCGCTTTCGTCTTATTTATTATCAAGACTTCTTCAGAACGACATGTTTCATAACAGTATTTATTCGATGCTTTATGTATTTTGTGAACTGTCTACTACACATCAAGATACAGCAGTGTGGTGGGTCCAAATATTAATTGCACTGACAGTAATTTTATTACAGAGAACAGTAATTAGTCATTACAAAATTGCTGAGCTTAAAATGACAGGTTGAATGCTCATCCATTTAAAACTCACTGACTAGAAGGTTACCATCAGTTGCTTAACATTTACTAGAACTTAAATACCACGAATGACAGCTTCAGAAAAAGAGTAACTGTGAAAACAAAACATGTTTTGCAACAATGAAAGTGATGCAGAAAGGTAATATTATATTGTTTTCAGTTTGAAAAAAATACATTAAAACTTGCGTGTGTGTGTGTGTGTGTGTGTGTGTGTGTGTGTGTGTGTGTGTGTGTGTGTGTGTGTGTGTGTGTTCATATATATATATATATATATATATATATATATGGTATATTATGTATATTTGTATGTGATTATTATTTTCTTTAGAGAAACAAATGTCATATTTATGAAGTCAGCAAATTAAGCAAGTGCGCATATTATTTGCCTTGGGCAAAATACAGGAAATTGTCCAGATGAATTCTTGCTTCTGCATTTGTCAGTATTTTTACCATAAATTTTAAAGTGCTACTTTAAACATGCTGTGTCATGAATAAAAGTTACTCAGCACAGCAAATATAGAATTTATATTTTTCTGTTCTGTAAAACAGACCAGATTTGGAAATGAGAGTTATGTCATTTATCAGGCAGAGTGACACAATTACATTCATATATATCTTCAACCAGAATACTTTTTTCTACAATTCTGAAACCTACAAGAATCTATTCTAGTCATATGTTGAATTTATGTCTGAACTGTATTATTTAAGCAGTAACCAATAACGTGGTGTTGTATATTGAAGATTTACCCATGGTTGGTGTGGTTTAATCACGCAGGTGAAGCCCGAGTGATTAAACAAAGGTAACCGTGGGTGAATCTTCAATATACCACAACCACGGAGTCGGTTATTGCTATTATACAATGACATTATTTAAGGAAAAAAATACTTACTTTTCTTAAATAATGTCTTTATATAACGGCAGATTACTGTTCTTCCACCGGTTGCGGTGTACTGAGTCTGCGTTTTGATGTACTGCACATGCGTATGGGACTTGCGTTCCCAGTACATCAAGGCTTTGAAATGGACGCAATGGAGAAATGAAAGTCTCCATTGCTCTGCTTCGTCTCTTTTTTTTTTTTTTTGTTATTGTAAAAAAAAAAAAAAGGTTTTGGGGCAGTTTATGCCAACGTAGAAAAATCCAGGTGACCAAACCTTTTTCCATTGGTATATTGTGGGATTTATAATGGGCACGCTGGTTGGGCTGGCCAATCAGCATGCATGTTTTAGCATATTAATAGGGAGGAATTGTATAATTTTCAGTATACAATACCCTGAAAGGTATGGTGGGGTAGTCTACCATTGTTAAGTTTGCTTTTTCAGCCAATAGTTCTTCCAACAATGTACTTTCTTTTCAGAAAATATGGCCTGCTTTTCCTTCCCTTCTTGCTTGATGACCTATCCTCACTGGCACAGACCTGCAGTATCACTGTCTGTGACTTTACATATCTGATAGTGTCACACTTTTTAAGTTTCTATGACAAGCAAATGTAGGTAAAGAGGGGAAAACTGGGAATCTGGACTGATTAGGACCCCTATTCAAGCATTTTTTATTTCTAGCAGATATAGTATAAGCAGCTCAATAAGATGAAATGAAACAGTTCCCAAAGGATGTGAAGAAATATTTTAGAATAAGCTTTTGTTTTAACATTTTATGTAACTAATTTTCTCAATAGAATTATGATAGACCTGTTCTGTAGAGAAAGAAAGAAAAGTGTAATTGTGACAGAACCAAGAAAATGATGTACCAGAAGAAAAAAGTAGGGAGAGAGAGTGCATGACGCTAGAAACACTGAGAGTTAGAATGATAATAAAAGATGTCTGCTGTCAGACTGACTCTACTAGTCTCCTTGGTAGGTTCCTAGGCTTACCACTGCATCTGAATTTTGCTAACTGGGGTACTATACTTATACCCATAGACCTTTCTCCATCTCATCACAACCTGAGTTATAGTCATGGCTTCACCTTTACATCATAGCATCAGCTAGCTGTGGGATCCCATTGTGGTGGAAAATTTCTACTTCTTTGTAGATCATCAGAAAGTGCTAGATGAATGGCCATGGGGAGATCTCTGAACATGGCTTTTTTTTGGGGGGGGTGGGTTGCCATGGGCTTGGTCCTTATGGAGAATATGATGGCACAGTGGCATGATATGACCAATGACAGGACAATTATAGGCATGAAGCATGTTGATGCTGCAGTTGTATTAACTAGGTCAAGTATATTTGAACCCCTGATAGGGTGACTCACTGACTTAACCGAATTTCATCTCGTCAAGGGCAGGTCATGCCTACTTAACCTGGAGGATTTTGTAGAGAAGGTCACCAAAGCAATTGAAGAAAGAAAAATGGTTTAAAATGCCTACCTTGACATGACCAATGTATTTTACACAGTATCCCACTCAGGTATTCTTGACAAACTCATGAGGTTAGGTACAAACCCTTATATTAATAACAGAAAGTGCACAGTCAAACAAAAAAAAAAACAGGTCTGAATGACGTGATTAATATTAAATGTTTTTTAAAGAACCGTAGAGTTTATGTGAAAAAGTGAACTCAGTTGATTATCAATTGTGTTATTTTTAATTGATATTATTCGATTGGTTTAATTGATGATTTAATTGTGTTTTAATTATGTTTAGGGTATTTAAAGAGGGTTGTATGTATGTTTTTTTTTAATTTCTGATGAAGTTCTGCTGACGAAGGCGTTGATTAAAGGATTACGCTAATTTGCTTTTGGTGTTTTTTGACTGTGGCAGTGTTTTTTTGTTTCTACAAACACTTATATCACCCAGTTGATAGTCAGTGTCTCACAGACAGGACCCAGGAAGTTAGAATTGGGAGACCACCTCTACAAAGAGGCCAGTCACAAGCAGAGTACCTCAGGGATCGTTCCTGGGACTGCTCCTTTTTTGCATTTACTTCTCTGAAGTTGAAGTCAAGGCCAATTTCAATGACCACTGGCTGACTAAATTTGCAGATTATTAATTAGGAGCTGTCAATGAATTTCACACTAAAACAAATGTTTTGCAGGAAGGACTAATGCAGACATTCTTTGGGAAGTCATCCACCCTTGGTAACTATAATATTGACAACATACCCCCAATAGTTGACCCTGTAGTCTGGAACTTGGGAAAACACATAGATAGTAATCTAGGCTTTGACCATCACATGTCTAGAGTAGTGAGGAAATCATTCTATGTTACGCAACTTATAAACAAAGGTATGGCATCTAGGTCCATGGATGTCACTGTTCCACTGTATTCAGCATTTATCACACCTGCCATTGAGTACAATGCCCTCTTTGGTATGTACCTAACCAGGCATATGCAACAACTGGAATGTTCACAGAGGCTACTCACTAAAAGAATACAGGGTATAAGTAATATGTCCTATGTAGACTGCCTCAAGGCCTTATCCTTATATTTTGTCTCTTACAGGGTGTTGAGGGGAGATCTATGATTGGCATACAAGCCATTGTCAGACCCACTCTGATGGACTTCCTGCAATTCTGTAAAATAAACATCATCAGAATTACCTGCGCTAAAGATTTAAACCTTGCCTGTGATATAAACAGGACCTGCTGGTCAGACAGGTATGTATCCCAGAGACTACACCCACCTTTAGAAGATGCTCACCATCCATGTGAAGCAGAGTTCCTTCCTAAGCCAATCCAAGTGTAACTTGGGCAGTTGGATAGGAGCAGGAAATTCATCCCTGGTTTGGTACCTATGTCTCTAATGGACACAGGCAACCTGTAAATGGTTCATCTCCCAGACCCCTGGTTGTAAATGTTTCATCTCCCAAGCCCCTGATTGCACTAATCAAGAGTACCAGAATTTGCCAGAGATTTGTGATTCATGGAAATGCTTAAAAAGGCCCTTTGGGTCATTAGGCTAGTAAACACCTATGAACCTATGGGAGGTCAATATCTGTTCAAGACAGACTACCAGCCACAATGTACTTATCTGTTACTTGAAGCATAGGTATGTCAGTTTATGGCTGGGTTCAATAGTTATGGACTCTAAGTGACATGAGCAGCAGTAGACATGACTGGGGCTTTATAATTTGTAATAATATGGTAGACAGACTTGCCTAAATTTAGACATGGAGGAATTCTAGGTCATTGTGAGGTGATGGGATTTAAAAAAAAACTATGGATGCCCTCCTATTGTAGACATACTCATCCTCAGTAGGTAGTCTGAATACGTGGTTGGCATCAAGGCCAAGTAGAAATTGGATGTTGGAACAACATTGGAACCAAGTGTCTATAGCTGTTCAATGGTCAGGAAGGCCTCAAAGAGAAACATATACCACAAACAACAAATATCTGTCTTCTTATTTGTACTTCTAGCACTGAACATCATCACACTGAGAAGGGTCTGATAGTGATTTGCTAGGATAAAGGAGTATGACTTTGTTTGAAATAGACATTTTGGGAGTAGAGATGTCTTACCCAACATACAGAAGCCTGTATGGGTGCACTGGCCATCCCTAGCAAACTAGTCAGGACTGTCTTCTATGTCCTTCCAACCTGCCACATTTGATTCCCTTCTGAAATGAAACCAGTTACTGATACAATTGTTGAAGCCATGTTTTTTGTTTGTATTATGGCATTATTCACAAAGATGAAAGGATGCTGTACAAGGTCATTTTTTCCAGCCTCAGATATATACATTGAGATCTCAGTCAAGTCTCTATTTTCATGTTTCTTCATGTTTCCTAAAGTGAAATGTCTAAATTCATTCATTTCCATGTGGACGATGGCCAGATCATATACAGACTTGGGGTGAAACGATGTCAGTGCCATCCCAGATTTTTCCATCTGGCAGGCTGTGTAGCACCTTACGGGTGAGTGATGAGAATGCTGCTTGGGTTTACATAGAGTACTACATTTCTAATGAAGTTTGCAGGTGGTTTTAAATGCTTGGCTGAGGTCTTAGGTATGTTGGCATATTCCCTAAGATGCCAAGGATGCTGAGAGCTAAATGTTTTATTATCCCAGCTTATGTATATTCATGTTGTACTACAATGGTAGGGGTGGTTTGTTATAACAACTAGGTGACTGGAAAGGCTTATTTCTAGTTTAAATAGGTATTTGCATCTCTCAGAAGCAGATCTCATATTAGGTATTAGTAATAGGTTGTTAGTGAATATAAGGCAGTGGTTGCATTGCCTTAACATACCTAACTCCAAGTAGGCTGAAAATAGATGAGGTAAGTGTAGATTATGGTTCCATGTTGTCTGCAAAGCTGATGTGGCTTTCAGTATCAATGGTTTGGGCTATACCTTGACCAAGATACTGTCATAGTAGCTATAGAGTTATTTGGATAGTATCAAAATATACTTTTAGGAATTGGGTACTATGTGAAATAGTAAAAAAGGTAATTTAGTGCAAAAGATAGAAAACTATTTACTGAATATAAAGTAACAAGATACAGTACAGACAGTTGCAATATACAGAGTTACTTAGATATTAAGTATTCTGTGAACAGTAAAAAGATACAGCAGTAGTAGCTGGATACTATGTGCAGCACTATCACAGCCAATTTAGGGCAAAAGACAGACAACCAGATACTGAGTTACCAGTGCTATAAGTGGAAAAAAATATTTAGGATATGTCAAAGTTGCTATATAATTTACCGATGAGTTCCGCATTCAAAAATGACACAGCCCAACAGTATTGTATCAGCAATAATCAAACAGTGCAATAAAATCAAGATAGACACAGATTATCAGTATGTGTACTATAATTAAACCACAAAGCAACAGGTCAAGAGAGGCAGGTCATTGAACACAGGAATACAGGCAGTAGCTGTCATAATTAGTTGTGTGAAGTTACATGCTGCCGCACTATGTCCTGGTTCTAGAATCAAAATCAGTTGTGTATGGATCACTAGCAATATACCGATAGGCTATTTGTATGAGGGTGTTACTATGGTGATGGAGCATGCAACAGCCTAACACAAATAAGCAGGCAAAAACAGGCAAAGTAGTAAATAGGATCTAGTATTAATAGCAAACAAATACAAATATAATGTTATGAACACTTTTATTCCACTTCTTTCTTTCAACAGTAAACTTTAGCAACCTAAATGGAAAAAGATATTACTAGGGAGGAACATAGATCTTGATATTAGCACAATATTAGCTCAACATGTTAGAAATAAATAAAGTGACTTCCCTTGTGAAAGAAGGGTCAGCTGTGTATTCTGATCCAGTGGCAAGTAGATCAGGGGTGCAGCGTGCAACAACTTGGCACAAACCAACAAAGACCTGTGCAGTCTACAGAAAATAATGCAGGCAAAAATAGGCCAACACAAAGATGCTAATAGAAAATGAACATTCTGAACCCTGCATATGTTGTTACTTTTACAAGAGAAAACTGCAGCATCCTGTATGAAAAGGTGTACCAAAAGCATGACACACAGGTTATGATACTGGCTCAAATTGTTACAAATAAATAAAAACAATTTCTGGCATCGTGAGATGAGGTGTTTGGTCAAATTTAGTAGAAATGGGCACACATTTAGCATACTGGAGTGAGACAAGATCACAATGTACTGGGACATATAAACAGCTACGGAAGCGTACCCCTAAAGACTGGTACCTCATTATTAAGGGACACTGTCTCATGAAATGAAATAAATCATGATAATGCTATTATGTTGGAAACTTAGGCCTATTCTGCTCTAGCATGATAAACACCTAAGCTGTTATCTCCCAAATCCCCAGTGCTATGCCT
Organism: Protopterus annectens; assembly: GCF_019279795.1. Taxonomy (NCBI): domain Eukaryota; kingdom Metazoa; phylum Chordata; order Ceratodontiformes; family Protopteridae; genus Protopterus; species Protopterus annectens. The sequence continues at coordinate 891,037,620 of NC_056729.1, forward strand.
AAATGTGTTACTGTAAAAAAAAAAAAAAAAAAAAAAAATGAAAAAAAATATGTACTGTAGTATTCAACTTACCTTACAGCCATTGCACCTTGTACAACTGACCTGTGCACTCTGTAGTTGATTGTAACATGGCTATTGTCAATGGTATACTACAATGAAAGGCATTTGCGTCCTCTGGTTCACTTGCTAAAACATCAACTGTGAGTTTTACTTTTTGAATTTTTGTACTTAGTGACTTATCTCTGCTTTGTGACCACCAGATCATGTTGAAAGTGTCAGCTGTCATGTGAAAGCCATATTCTGAAAATGACAACAAAGGTTCAGTAAACAAGAGATGTGAGATATTCCCACAGTCCTACAATGAGCTCACCTGACTGATGTATGCTGAGGTACAATGTGGTCTGGCATGGCAAGCTAGGTCAGTGAAGGGTAGAAGGTGGGAAGCCACCAGTTTTACAGATAGGCGTAAGGAACAACAGAAACTGAAATACTAAATGCAGATGCAGTGTCAGTAAAAGCCATATCAGGTCACCTTCATACCCTAAAGGTATATTCCGGCACTCACAGAGATTACTCCATTACCAAAAAAGTTAACTAATCTCTGGGCATGATTGCCCCACCCCCCCAACACACACACACATTGCACCACCACATCCACAACCAGCACCACCGTTTACTGGAAGTATAACCCTATAGCTTTCCAAACTAAAATAAAAGATGAGGTATTAAATAGGAGCTAGGTAGTGAACCCCATTCAAACAGAAAGTCATTCTCCAACACTGAAATGATTGTAGAGCTCAGTGACTGCCCTCATTCAAGTGTTCTAGACAGTCACCAAGCATAAATCCATGGCAGCAGACCGAAGATTAATTTGGCATCTTTGTGCTGACATGCCTGTATCTGCTAGTAACTTTTTGTAGCATTTCAGTACTGAAGGTGCACTGGTTCTGGTCAGATGATATAAATCACACTGTCTTCACAGTGGAGACTACCTCTTTCATAGACTCTGAAAGTTTGGCTCAAGGTGAAGTAAGCACTAGCAGGAAAATTTGATAATGTACTGAAGAATTAATTCCCACTTCTTTAAATGCAGAAATGAGATGCGTATTTTACTTCTGCAGTAAGTCCAAGAGTAAGAGTAAGCATTCTCTGAGTTACCGGAATTTTCTCTCTATATATAAATTAATTAATTCATATTTTGCTGTGTGTGGGGGGTGCTTGAATTGCAAGAATCTGCCAGGACATATTTCTTTTTAATGTATGATAAAAACTTAATAGCAAGTGAAAGCGGTTTAGGCAGAAGTTACTATGACTGACTTTATATCTGCATACTGTTTTGTAAGAAGACAGAAAGGCATAGAAGTTACAGAAGGCTAATTACCTTTTTTTTTCTTGAGTCTGTCAGAAATACAAAGTACCATCAGACTTCAGGGGAAGTTACAGTCCTTCCTTCCAGCCACCCAGTAAGAGAAGGAGAAATAATTTGCATTTATAAAATGTCATTTCACCATCACTGCCCCACCCCCATTTCAAATTCAATAACACCCGTATCGAAAGCTGTTAGTTTCTTTGTTTTCTGGGTAGCAATTTGTATATACAAATTCAATACAGCTTGCATATGTTTGGCATTATCTGGTTGCAGTTACTTAAGGAATGTAGTTGAAATGAAGTGGGCCTTATCCCTCAATGATTTTGTGTTCTATACTGTATCGACATCATTAGAAATACATTTCTCATAACCTTTTAGATCCCATCATTTTTGTACATATTACTGTTGTTTCCTGCCATTTGATAAATAAAAATGGTTGGCTATAGTCAGTACCACTTATTTTATCTATTTGAAAAGTATTCATTTTTGTAGTAATGTCTTGAATTGGTATACTACATTTACTTCAGACACATTTGCTCAAGCCGCACATCGTTACTGCCCCTCACTTGTTTCAGCAAGTGTTCTAACTTCCACTACTGATCTCTCATAATGTCAACTATCCCTACCAGAACTCAAATCCTAATCCTAAAAATTCCCACCCAGTCCATAAACCTAAAGTCCCCAATCACTTCTAAAATCTAAAATCCCTTTCCTCTCCCTAACCCTAAAGTCCAGATGACTCCCTAAAGCTAAACACCCCTTCACCTCCCTATTGCACACTTAATCTAAAATCCCAGCCCTCTTCCCTAACCCTAAAGCCTGAGCACCAGTCCATGTGTCCCTCCATAAACCTAACAGCACCCTCCTGGCTCCCTTTCCCCACTTACCTGGTCCAGAGAGCAATTGCTGGCATCCATCACCTACAGCATGAGCAGACAGTGTGGAAGCTATGTCTCTGAACTCACATTCAAGTTCAAGAAGCTGGTTAGACAGGGTTACTGCCCCTCAAGTCCCTGGCTGTGACTTATGAAATTCAACAGCTGGGCTCAAATGGCTGCAAGGATCATGCACTGAATCATATACCTAACACTATTTCAAACAGACAACAAGACCCACACAATTTTATCATACCCCCACATATGTTTGTAAGACTAGTTTGTCTTTATTTCAAGATAGTTACTGACAGTTTAACAACAATATATTGTATGGACATTATTGGCATAGAACTGCTACTCATTTAAAAATGTATTCCTTCTATATTACTTGCCTGTCCATAATATAAACCTATCTATTAAAGGCATTTTAAATATTTACCTGGAAATAAAACTGCAGTATGCTTAAAGGTGCAGCATGTTTCAAAGTTAAGCATACTCTGTGAGTCCATTTAAATTATCTGTTATTAGATGTATGTATAACACTTACTGCCACTTCCTGTGTACCTCCACACTGTTTTTCATCTCCTGATTCTCACCAAATCAGAGTGATATTTTAGACTGTTGAGTGGCTAGTTGTACGCATAGTCTATGACCCATGTTTACTTATTTTGAGGATACTGCACACTACAGTAGATGCCCAAAGCAGTTGGACTTTCCACCCAATAGGGCACCAAGTACAGTCAATGCTGCTGTTCACAGCTCCATTCATTTGTGAGCATGAAACAGAAACACTCAGCATTTTCTCTGAGGTAGGATGAACCTCAAAGAGACATTTGCTGGAGGCCAGGACCAAACCTTGTACTTCGTGCATGGGAGGCGCAGACTTTAACCATACACCAACTGGTCCCTAGCTTGTTAAGATAGAAGGTAAGAGCAGTTTAATAGCTTCAAGTATCTGGGGGGGGGGGGGGGTTGAGGAGAAGGAAAGTCTGAATGAAGAAATCAAAGCTAAACTCAAAGGGGCTGTAAACAACTGGCATAGAGTGTTAGGTGTAGTGTATGACAGAAGAATGCCAAAGACGCTGAAAAGTAAGATGTATAAGACAATGGTATGCTCAGTTCTACAGTATGGTACAGAAATCTGGGCAGTAAAGACAGATCAGATGAGGAAACGAGAGGTGATGGAAATGAAGAGCCTTAGAAGGGGGGTAGAATGCACACTGCAGGACAGACAAAGAAATGAGTACATAAGAGCAGAAGCCAAAGTAGCTCCAGTTGCAGAAAAGATCAAAGAGAATGTATTAGTGTGGTCTGGACATGTGCAGAAAAGCAGAAGCCAATCTAGGCAAGAAGATTTGGGACAGACAGGAAGATGGTAAGAGGAAACGAGGGCATCCAGCAAACAGATAGATGGACTGTGTGAGAGAAGATCTGTGATAGTTAGGCATGAGTATTGAAGAAGACAGGAGTGTGGAACTGAATTGAGACAGATGGTGAAAATTAACATGACACCCCAATCCCATGAAGAAAATGGGGAAAAGGGGGTTGATGATGAATAACTATACTAGCTGCTTGGATACTACTTCTTACCCACCCATGCAGACAGGCACAGACACACAGTCACATACAGAAACAGATACACAAAAGCATATGAATACATACATGTCTGAACATACAAGCATGCAGACAGACATATACACACACACACACACACACACACACACACACACACACACACACACACATGCACACACACACACACACACACACACACACACACATAGACACACACACACACACACACACACACACACACACACACACACACACACACACACAGAAACACATAAGGACACGTACTGACAAACATAACCACACATGCACTTTTGATCATGAATGTAGACACACACCACACACACATGCACACACACATAACTCTCAACTGTCTAGATTGTCAAAGAATGTCCAAATTTTTGCCTCATAATTTTGGTCTGTTTGTCATAAAATTTGTGTTTTTATGGATTTTTGTGGCAAATCGCTGTGGATTGAATTCCCTAAATAATAACAGGCATTTGAGTTTTAGCCTTCATATCCTTTAGAAAATGTATGGTAACACAAGTCATTTTATTCTAGCAACTTTCTTAGTTTATAAGAGCAATATTTAAAATCTGTCCCTAATTTTGATGCTTTGCCCCCCCCCCCATTGTTTTTGCCTTTGTCCAGATTTTTTGTGCAAAGAAGTTGAGAGCTATGCACACACAACACACACACACACACACACACACGCGAGCGTGCACATACAGACACACAAATACTCACATACGCACTCTTCATCAAGGATCCCCAAGCAATCAATTGTGCCATATTATGCCATTGTGAAACCATACTGCAACATTGTATGATATAAATCCAAATTAACTCCAGTGCTTTTCATGTTAGAATGAAATGTATCTTGCTCACCTTCCCGTTCTTTACCTCACTCATTCAAGCTCCTAAATCTCATCATATGTTGTGACATGTTGCATCATCTTATTTGCAACCATTTATGCTACTTGAGTTTCTCTGTCAATCATCATTATGCATGACAGGATATCTGCTAGAGTGTGTAACATTTCCTCCCCAGTGTCCATGTCAGTCATTTTGCTGACACTGAAATAAAGCCTGGATCAGAAATGCCTTTGTTTTTCTTTCCTTCTCTGCCTAATACCTCACAGACTGAACTACTCAAATAATAAAGTGTGATTAAAATTCTTCTCTGAAACATTTTCTGGACCTTGTAAAAACATCAGGAAGTCAGTGAAATTTACCAAATGCCAGAAACTAACAATACCTGTTTTTCAGGACATTATTTATGCCTTCATCTCGTTGACCATTTGTGATTTCCTCAAAAATATTTCATATTTTCACAAGGACTCCTCTGGAGGATATGTGTGTGTGTGTGTGTGTGTGTGTGTGTGTGTGTGTGTGTGTGTGTGTGTGTGTGTGTGTGTGTGTGTGTGTGTGTGTGTGTGTTTGTGTGTGTGTGTGTGTGTTTTCTGTGTGTTTTGCGTGTGTACCAAACATGTAAATACATGTGCAAATTTGTGTATGCAGAGGGTTATGATCTAAATCAATGTTTGCTATAACGTTTGTTTCTTACCCTAACTGGATCCCAATTGAAATTTTAATCTATAACTCGAGGAATGAAATAAGTAGATGATCTCTTTCAACTAAACTATTAAAACATAAGAATACAGTTTAGGTAAAACTTAAGAAAGCATTACTTTCAATTTATAAACAAGCAGTATGTGCCACATAAAGGAAACGATCGTGCTGCATCATATCAGTATGATATACTATTTTCTTAACATAAAAAAAAAAATGTAAAAAAAGATAATGGGCCGGATTCACGAAGGCTTGCACGGAGTCTAAGAGTAGTGTAAGACTCCATGCAGCCTTCCCGATCCAGGAACAGCCCAAAGTCCGTGTAAGAGACAAGCTAAAACGGCTCTTACACAGAGTGGGCGTGGATAAGCTAATCACCTCACTTGCAGCCAAATAGCATGCAAATGAGGATGATTAGCGATCCATGAAGCCCGAACAGCCCGTGTAAGAGCCGTTTTAGCTGCAGAAATGTACTCAGTTGACAACTGAGTACGTTTCTGCAAAAACGGCAGTGGAGCCATGTCAGCTCCAAATAAAGGGTGCATATGTGTCAGGCAGCATGCCAATGGCCAAATATGTGACCATTGGCAAAGTAACCTGATGCAAATATATTAAAAATATAATTTTTTTTTTTCAGCGATTGCTGATGTTTAAACCCAGCGCAGCCCCGCGCAAATGGGCTGCGCTGTATAAAACATAAAAACAAAGGTTTTAAACCCACAAATGTGGGTTTTATGCAATACATGGAATGTCAATGCAGGGACCAGCAGACCAAAACCAACATGGCCACCGTGTAGTGGTTGCTAAGGGGGGAAGCCGAGTCTAAGAGATGTAATTAAGCATTAGTAAGCAATCTGATGCAAATGAGTGTTAGGATACTGAATTCCACTGTCACATAGCAAATGAGCACAGTCTGAGTAGTGTAAGAGTTACAGAAGGGGGAGGAACAGAGTAGGAGATAGGTGACATCACAGGGGGGAATGGTAGAAAGAAATGCAGTTCATTGGAGGTCAGAGTTACATGACAGATGTCAGACAGATATCATGGAAAGAGGTGTGCCACTAAATAAGCATGAGAAAGTCAAGAAATGGAAGGTGTACACTGTTGCCTACACCAAAGTTTCTTGCTGGGTGTGTATGCGCATGTGTGCGCACCATGAAGCGCGAGTAAGGCAGTGTGCACGCGTGTAAGGCAGACTGAGCATGTGGGAGCATGTTGTGAGATGTTTAACACTGTTTGCGCGGGCATGCACGCGTTTTAATCCGAATAAGCAGATTCTGAACCGTGTAAGCATGTGTGCACGCATGTAAGCCACTGTGAGCGTGTTTCTGCTGGTTTGCACACGGCTTCTCCCTGAGGAAACAGAGAGGAAAAAGGAAGCAACAGATTTAGTAGGAAGCTAGCAGGGAATACTGCTGGAGCTAGCAGGTGAAAACAATTAGACGCAGGCAATTACACAGGCAGAATAGTAGCCCAGCCCAGCACTTAAAACTCTGCAAACAGCAGTGCAGGATGTTTCTCTCAAGAGACACTGCAAGACAGGAGTTAAGTTATCAGAAGTGAAAACTGAAAAAGCTGAACTCAGAGCAGAAATGTTAGGGGCTGCCATAGCTGTCATAATGAGACATAGGCAACTTGCTGAGGGTGGTGACAATGCAGATGGTGCCAGATAACCCACAGTGAGGAGACAGAGAAGAGTGTACAGGCCCAGGGTCACCTACCACGGGTTACATGAGCTGGAGATAGTAGAGCGCTATAGAGTGGGCAGAGACCTCCTGCTGCAAATAGTGGAGCTGTGCAGGCCACGCCTCACACACAGAACCAACAGAGGGGAACCCATCCCAGTGGAAACCAAGGTATGTGTTGGCCTAAGAATACTAGCAACACGTACCTTCCAGAGACCAACTGGTGATATGATGGGGATATCACAGGCATCAGCCTCCAGGGTACTGCACCAGTTCCTGGATGCCATGTCTGCACATGTTGGTGATCATATATATTTCCCCAATGCCCGTGAGGTATTGGCCAGCAATATGCGTCTCTTCCAGCAAATAGCGGAATACCCTGAGGTAGTGGGTGCAATAGACTGCACACACATACACATCAAAGCACCAGCCGGTGAGTGGGGTAGGGCATACATCTACCGCAAGGGCTTCCCCTCCATCAACTGCCAGATCATGTGTGATGCCCAGGGCATAATAATGAATGTGTGTGCTGGCTGTCCTGGGAGCTACCATGATTCCCACATCTGGCATTTGACGCAGCTGTACCAGACATTTGCCAATGGGGACATCCGCACGGACACCTAGTGGGGGATGCAGGTTATGCACTGGAGCCGTGGCTGATGACACCCATCAGAAACGCACACACATCTGAATAGGAACGCCATAATGAGGCACACGCACAAACACGTAATGTAATAGAGCGTGTGTTTGGGCTGCTCAAGTCACGGTTCCGGTGTCTGGACACATCTGGTGGAGCCTTGCAGTACACACCAACTACATGTACCCAAATTGTCATGGTATGTGCTATGCTACATAATATGATCTTGTGAAAACAGCTGCAGCAGGACCAGCATAGGGCCGGGCCAAACAGCCGCCCACCATTGCCAAGGCCATCACAGGGAGAGCGTGACTCGGAGGAGGAGGAACAACCTGAGCCTGCCCCAGTAGGCAGAAGGAGGCATGGCCAGTATGCCCTGGCCTTGGCAAAGAGGCAACGCATAGCACATACACTGGCTTAGTAGGAACCCTGGGAATGATACCCCTCTCTGACTCACTCATATAGTAACAGGGATGCCTAACATGACACAACCTGCTCTCAAACATGTACAGGGAAGTGTAATATGCGCATCCAACAGAGGCAGCCCTGCAGCACCACCTGAGGCATGAATGCTATGTGTTAAGTAATGTAACACCATGTACTATATGCACACCTGAGGACCCTGACTAACATCCTACCCTCACCAAGCATCATGCCACAACATGACAATGAGATGATCAAGTGCAATAATTGACTGAAGTATCGCAGTTAGTCAAAGGGGATCCAATGTGTGCCAGTCTGGGATGACATGCTGAGCATGACATGATGCACCACCTGCTAGGACTGGCGTGCACCTATCAGTGAAGGCCGTATGGATACTGGCAAAGGCTGTTATTACCCACAGTGTGCCCTGAATAGGTAAGGCTCAAAACACAAACCTATCTCCATAGGTATCAGAAGGGATAAGAATAAGATAAGGGATAAGTCGAAACAGCAAGATGCATGCAGTCTAAACTCACCCAGTATGGAGAATGTTGATATCTGCGCTGTAACAGAAAACTGAGTCAAGGCTCACAACAGCACCCTAACACTACAAGGTTACACCTCATATTGTGCTGTACAGCCTCAAAACATGGAACAAGCTACAAAAGGAGGGTGACTAGCAAGAATTGTCAAGGATAACCACACCCCCATGTTGGTACCACAACAAAGAGCAGCATGGACTAGCCATGGTCAAGTAACAGTGGCTAAAACTGCCCCCCAGTTTATAGCCTGCTACAGACTACTGTCCCAACACCAGGAACTGCACCTGGCCTATGCTGGAATACATGAATATATCAAGTCCACCAAACCACATTATATTGGGTGACTGAAAATACCCAGACATAGACTGGGAGCATTATACTAGCTCAAACAGTGTAGGACAAAAGTTCATAGAATCCATAAACCAAAAGGCCCAGGAACAATGTACCACTCCCACAAGAGGGGTAAGCATACTGGATGTGATAATCAGCAACATGGGTACTGGATGGCAAGATGAGAAGTGTATTGCTCACTGGTAAAACCAGACCATAGAGTAATCACACTGGATATACAAATCCTGACCACAGTCCCTGGCCAGAAAACCACAGTGGAAAACATGTGTAAAGCAATATTTGCACTCCTCCAAACTGATGTGGAATCCATTAAAGGTCCTGTGCAGGTGCAAAATATGGGCCACACCTCAGAACCTGTAATACAGCCATTCCATGAACACTGCCAGGAATGCTTGGATTATGCAATCCTAAATTAAAACAAGGCACAATGCCATACACGCAGGAATCTGGCATGGTGGACACCAGCCATAACCAAACCATGCAAGAGAATGAGGAAGCTACTTCATGATAGAGCAAACATAAACAATGAAGTAATCACTGATCAGTAGTATGGCAATAAAATCTGTCCACACATACAATCCACTAAGGCCAGCCACAACAAGTTGAATCTGTGAATCCTGAGGCAATGTTACACCTGCCCCAAGTACACAGACAACCCCCAACTCCACCCAAGAAATACAAATATATGTGAGAGATGCAACCATCTATCCAAACTGGAGGCTGAGCTCCCTCAACTCAGTACTCCCAAAACTAGTCAGGAGGAGAAGGTAACCACACACAACACAAACACAGTCCCACATAGATCTATCACAACTGCAAACCAAACACATAAACACAGAAAAACATTCCCGAAGGCACAAATCACAAACACAGCACACCAACAGAGGCCTCTAAAGCATACACCCAATCAAACAACCTCCAAACATAGCACATGTAACACATAGTACACAAAGCTGGTGTGCCAAACAGTCACAGGCCAGAAGGAGAAACAACATGCCTGATACAGTTGTAATAGGTGACTCCATAGTCAGACACACTGCTGTCCCGCGCACCAGACTGAACAAGGGAAAGGGTACAGTAAGCTGCCTGTAGGCTGCCACAATACGCCACATAACAGAAGTATGCAGGTCACTCCAAAGCAAGTAGAAATATGATGCAGTCATAGTCCATGCTGGTGTGAATGACCTGAGATGTACCTCCCTAGACTACATGAAAAGAGACATAGATGAGCTCTCTGATTATGTAGTCCAGGCCGGTATGACACTCACCGTTTGCAGCATCCTACCCTTTCCAAGAATAATGCCACAGTACAAACACGGAATGATCAGTCATAGCAAGTGGCACACTTACTGGTGTCATTCCAAGGGGATCCAATGTCTGTCTGCTTGGGATGTCATGCTTGACAAGCCACGCAGCTGTTCTTGGGATGGCTTGCACCTGTTACCCCTGGGCGTCTGGATATCAGATAAGGCCTTTGCCACCTCCATAGAGCCTTTTGTAGGCAAGGCTGAAAAGACTGACCCACCACCCTAGAAAACATAAGTGGAAAGAAACATAAGGGTAATGCTGACCAATGCCAGATGTGTAAACCCCAATATGCATGCTCCCAAGGCCATCCCCAGTATGGAGAACATCGATGTCTGTGCAGTGACAGAAACCTGCTGCAAGCCTCCTGACAGCACACCAGCACTACCAGATTATACCACATATCATGTGTCATGGCCCCAAAACCTGGAACAAAACATAAAAGGAGGGTGAGTATCCATATTCAGCACAGGCACCCATACGTCCAGGTAACTGACAATGCACAAGGCATTGGAGTCCACCCATGTGCAACTAACTGTAGGCAAGACTGCTGTACAGTCTGTAGCATGCTACAGACCACACTCTCACACACAGGAACCCCACCCAGCCGTCCTGAAGACACTGGACAGTATGAATGTCCCATCAAATACCAAACAAGGTACCACAAATTACCACATAGGTGGTAAACCATTATGTATGGAAGGAGTAACCAGGGATCTAGGGACACAAGTGGACAGTAACCTGTTATGTGACACCAACATTGCCAATGTGGCTAGGAAGACTGTCTACATTTGACACTGTATCAGGAAAGGATTCACATCTACGTCAACAGAGGTCATTGTGCCCCTATACTGTTCTCTTATCACACCCATTATCTAGTACAATGCCTCATATGGGATGTACCTTACCTGACACCTGCAGCAGTTAGAAAGACCTCAAAGGTACCTCACCAAGAGGATAAAGGGTCTCAAATATATGTCATATGCTGCCTGGCTGTAGACACCCCAGCTGAATGCAGTCACATACTGCCTACACAGAGGCATTGCATGCCTGTTGTAGAAGGCCATGCCCAACACAGGAGTAATGGACATGCTCCACCCCAGAAATCTCAAAGCCATCGGAGCTGTGAGAGTAAGAGATGTCAACCTCAACAAATAATGAAATAGGATGTGCTGGTGGGACAGATACATAATCCAGAGGCTCCTCACACCCTGGACCAGAATCCCACTCCATGTTAGTCAGAGCCCCTCACTGACACTCTTCAACAGGAATCTTGACAAGTGGATGGATGATTGTAGAGTTACACTGGGGGTCTTCACTGTGTCATGTCCAGACAGAGGCACAGCAAAGCAAATCATAAATGGCCATAATATTCACATAGCAAGGGGTGGCAAAAGCCACACACACTCTGGCTAGGCTAACAAATGCCCTAGGGTGGATAGCCTAGTATGAACCTATGAACCTATGAAGATACAAATTGTACAGGACACTAAGGATAATCCCAAGGCTTTCACAACTGATGGTAGGAACCATGTTGGGAATTCACAGATATGCTCTGAATCACACAAATATCACAAACACACACACATATTGCCAACATACATCCTGACAGGTGCAGTGCAATCCCCCCCCCTGAATGCAGAATATCTATCCCAGCAGACTGCTGGCCCCCTGACATAGCAGATGCTGAGGTAACAGCCAGCATCTACAAAGCAAAACACACAGCAGCAATGGTATGAGATGGTGTCCTGGGCTTAGTGCAACATGGACTCCAAGATGAATGGAATGCCAAATCACACTACTGCTCAATGTCAGCCTTTCCACAGAATATGTACCCAAAGAGCAGTGTACAACAACAGTGGTCCTTCTCAACAAAGGTGTTGCCTGAATGGATACTGAAAACTACTACCCCAGAATACTGAGAAGCTCGGTCTGCACAGCTATGGAAAGGATCTGCATGTACCACAGACATAAAGATATTGGGGACCTACTGACACCGGACCCTACCCAGTGTGGCTTTCTTAAGTGCAGATCCTGCCCCTAAACATGTTTGACTCAATTGAAACAGTCATTAAGGTCATTGATGAGGGCAATGTGGTACACACAGCATAGCTGGACCTTGCAAAGGCTTCTATACAATACCCTACGTGTTCATTATAGATAAGCTCACCAGCTTAAATATAAACCCCTATGTCAGTAGAGGGGTTGCAAACCAGACCAAGGACAGAACAGACATGGTCAGACATGCTGCAGCCATGTCAGACTACAAACCAGATATAACTGGCATCCCACAAGGCTTGGTCCTGGGATCTCCCTCGTCTGGTATATATGTCCCATAGGTACAGGCAAACATGGAAGGACTGTGTCCGAATATGTTTGCAGAGGACTACAAACTGCTCACCACATATGATCCACCAGCTGACACAAGCATCCCACAAATGGGCCACATAGAAACAGACAACTGGTGCCATAGCCATGTCAGCAAGCTAATTGCAGAAAAGTGTATAGTCAACCCCCGTGGATATACAGTAAGTGCCCACCAATTACCACATAGGTGTTAACCCATTATGTAGTTAACATGTAATGAGAGACCTGGGGACACAAGGTGATAGATATCCTGCATTGGACAAACATGTGCTATAGTGTTTACAGAAACATACCATATACCCACGTAATCATGAAGGTTGTCAGATCTAGATAAGGGGAGATCATTGTGGCTCTGCAGTCATCCTTCATCAGCGGTACAATTGACTACAATAGCCCCTGTGGGATGTACCTCAGCAGACACCTCCATCAACCGTAAAGTCCCCAACAGTACCTCACCAGGAGTATCAAAGAGCTTGCACAGATGCCATATGTTGCCTGTGTTGCTGGTATCAATAAACATGCTGCACCTTGTACAATCTGAATGGCAGTGAGCTATGCACATGAGAGACCTGAACCCCAGTACTGACTTACATAGGACAAGCTGTACTGCATGATCCATAACACAGAAGCCACCCCCACCCATGAGTAAACTCCCAGTACAGGCAACCAATAGAGTCACTTATCGACTTTCCTCAAGAGGAATCTTGATGAGTGGATGGGAGATGGTAGCTTTATCCTGGGTATCACTGTCATGTCACATGTAGACAGAGGCACAGTATACTAACCATGACATATGTCATGGCAAACTCCACTTACAATGTGTGTCGAAGGACAAACACACTCTCCGACTAGCATTAGAAATGGCCTAGGGCACATCGCTATTGTTTGCAAATGTACACCTATGTTGTGGAATACACAACCAATGTTGGACAAGCCTGGATTAAGTAGTTCATATCTGAACATAATGCAACATGGTCAGATGTGCACAACTGGTCCCTAACCAGGCTGTTGTGCTCACTATGGAAATGTAAAGCAGTGATAGGACTAAATCCCAGGATACTGTCCACCACAGTCAAAGTACTGAACCAGTACACTATACAGTACTACAGTGTTAGGTCAGTGTGAAAGGATGTTGACAACTGTATGCAAAGTGTCCCATGCAAACCCTGCAGGCACAGTATAATCCTGTTGTGTTCACACACAAAGCAGTTGTACAGTAACTACACAACATGACACACAACACACAACCATAAACGGGAGATATTTGTTGAAGTTCACACTCATCCACAAATGTGGTGGGCTGCAGAGTTCAACATATGGAATGCTCACATTGGGCATGCTCACACACTTAGGCCAAATCTCAGTTTAGCAGTTGGCCACACATATCTGGTATTTTTACGTGTTATTCCAGGAACCAACCACATTACAGCAATCTGCCCAGTGCACACAGTTAAATGACTATAGAGACATACGTGATATAGTGGATCCCTCCCATATGCAAACATCTTCCACAGATACACAAGTTGTTCATACAAACAGGGAATGCTATGGCAATAAAGACCTGCAAACAGTCTATCAGCAATAAATAATGTGCATTTGACAATTAAACATATGGGTGTAGAGGTCAACACTAGGCTGTTTGCCCTAGGGAATGACAGCTTAGCCATTGTGTGCTTGGCGTCTGCCTCCCCACAGGATGCACATTCCCCTTTCTAAACACCGATGATGTCAGCACCCTATAAGTACAGCAGGAGAAAAGAAACCTCCCAGTAATGCAAATAGTGCGCTCCGCTAATACGTCTGTCTCAAGTGTCATAACATAGTTAGGTAGGGGTTTGAATCCTGCAAATGCTCAGTGTGTGAGTGGGGTTGGTGTGTGTGTAAGTCTGTGGGAGGGAAATGTCCCTTTTGGCAACTGGGGAAAACACACTACAGGATGCACATTCCCCTTTCTAAACACTGATGATGTCAGCACCCTATAAGTATAGCAGGAGAAGAAAAACCTCCCAGTAATGCGAATAGCGCGCTCCGCTAATGCATCCATCTCAAGAGTCATAACATAGTTAGGTAGGGGTTTGAATCCTGCAAATGGCAAGTGTTCATGTTTGGCTGAGGGGGGTTAGTGTGTGTGCGCAATTGTGATGAGGGAAATGTCCCTTTTGGCAACTAGGAGAACAGACTACAGGATGCACATTCCCCGTTCTAAACACTGATGATGTCAGTACCCTATAAGTACAGCAGGAGAAAAAAAGCCTCCCAGTAATGCAAATAACACGCTCTACTAATGCATCCGTCTCGAGTGTCATAACATAGTTAGGTAGTGGTTTGAATCCTGCAAGTGACAAGTGTGTGTGTTTGGCTGAGGGGGTTAGTGTGTGTGAGGGAAATGTCCCTTTTGGCAACTAGGAGAACAGACTACAGGATGAACATTCCCCTTTCTAAACACTGATGATGTCAGCACCCTACAAGTACAGCAGGAGAAGGTATGTGGCATGGACAATGACTGAGTCATATGTGTCCATGCCTCTGACTGACCTGTATGCTTGTGTTATGTGGTGGACCATAGTGCCCCACAGGCATATCACTGTGATCTTCACCTTGTCCAGTCTGGTGAGCGTGACCATACTGTACCGGACAATAAAGGTAGCTAACACAACTGTGGCAGGTGTGTTGTCTAGCCGTACAGGCTGTGACTTGCACACAGGATTTGTGTGCTATGTGTTATGTGTGATGTGTTCAGGCATAACGTATGCCTGTGTGCCAGCTGCAGAGGTGTGTGCCACTCAGGCAGGATGCTATTCTAAGGCTCCATGAATGGCCCAGTGTATTCACGTGCTTGTATTGCTGTCAGTGTAGGTCTACATCAGACTGGTATTGTAGTCACTGTAGTATTGCATGCCACCTGACAGGTTATGCCAGTACTGGGTTCAGAGTGCTTAGTCCCCAGTTTGGCTATGTGGTTCCATCTCATACATGTGTTGTACGTCCATGTGTAGGGGAGAGGGTTGACTGTGTACATGTGGCAGCTGTGACATTGCCACATGACCCACATATTCCACAACTGTAGCATAGAGGTGACTGACAACTGACCTTTGAACATGCTACCATAGTATTGTGATTGCCATGGTGATTAACAGCACATAGGGCCAATGGGGAACAAGGTACATAGGTTCATAGGTTCATAGCGTCATACTAGGCAATCTGCCCTAGGGCATTTAAGAACCTAGCCAGAATGTGTTTGGCTGTCGCCATCCATTGTAAATATATCTTGCCATGCCCTTTTCCGAGGTTAGTATACTGTGCCTCTGTCTAACAGTGACACAGAAGTGATACCCAGGGTAAACCTACAATGTCCCATCCACTCATCAAGATTCCTCTTGAAGAGAGTCAATGACGGACTCTGCCTAACCTGGACTGGGATTTTATTCCAGAGTGAAGTGAGCCTCTGGGTTATGAATCTGTCCCTCCAGCATGTCCTATTTATTTCAGTGCTGAGGCTCAAGTCTCTCAAGCATGTATCCCGATGGGATTTGGATATTCTCAGGTGCATCATGCCCATTAATTCCGGGTTCGACATGGTGTTATACATTAGGCACAGATCGCCTCTGAACAGGCAGTATGCCACTGAGTAGAGCTGGGGTTTATTTAACCGGTCAGCATATGGCATCTGTTTGAGCCCTTTGATCCTCTTGGTGAGGTACTTGTTGGGTCTTTCCAGTTGCTGCAGGTGTCTGGTAAGGTACATCCTGACAGGGGGATTGTACTCAATTATGGGCCTGATGAGGGATGAGTAAAGAGGCACGATGTCCTCCCCTGATGTAGATGTGAATCCCTTCATGATGGGGTGGGCTATATACAATGTCTTTCTAACCACTTTGGCCACGTGGTTGTCAAATGAGAGATTGCTATCAACTTGGGTCCCCAGGTCCCTAATTACTTCTTCTGTACATAATGGAGTACCACCTATGTGGTACTTTGTGGGCACTTTGTTTTTGCCAAAGGGGATGACTATACACACTTTTGCATTCAGCTGGAGGCCATGGCTCTGGCACAAGTTGTCTGTTTCTATGATGCCCTTTTGGAAGATGCTTGTGTCGGCTAGAGAGTCGATTATGGCGGCCAGTTTGCAGTCATCTGCATATTTGGTCAGCCACAGTCCTTCCATGTTGTCCTGTACCTCCGATAAATATATACCAAACAAGAGAGGTCCCAGGACTGAGCCTTGTGGGACACCACTCGTAACTGGTTTGGAGTCTGGCATGGCTCCAGCAATTCTAACCATGTGGGTTCTGTCCTTGAGCCAGTGTGCAATCCATCTAGTGACATAGGGACTTATATTTAAGCTGGTGAGCTTCTCTAGAATGCCCGAGTGGGGTATTGTTTTGAAAGCTTTTGCGAGGTCCAGGTAGGCTGTGTGAACCACCTTCCCCTCGTCAATGGCCTTGGTGACTGTTTCAAAGAAATCAACCAGGTTTGAGAGGCAGGATCTGCCCTTAACAAAGCCAAACTGGGTATGAACCAGTGTCTGTAGGTCCGCAATATCTGTATTTATGTGGTCCATGATGATCCTTTCCATAGCTCTGCAGACCAAGCTAGTGTGGCTTATGGGGTGATAGTGTCCAGGATCCGTTGAGGCACCACCTTTCTGTAGAGGGACCACTGTTGCTGTACGCCACACTTTGGACACATATCCTGTAGTAAGGCTGGGATTGAACAGTAGGTTTATGTTTGGTAGTAGCGTCTTGGTGGTCATGTAGGACACAGCCGGGACACTGTCTCGTCCCATTGATGCAGTGTGTATTGCTTTGGAGAGGCGGCTCTTACCTGAGCATCTGAGATGTCAGGGGCAGCACTCTGCTGGGATACATATTTGCCCTTTCAGTGTGGAGGGTTGAGAAGTTTGCACTGAACCTATCAGCTAGAATGTTGGCAATGTCTGTGGGTTTGGTGTTTCTATTGACATTTTGGACTACCTCTGAGCATATCTGGGAATTACCACCCAGGTTCCTAACATAACTAAAGAAAGCCTTGTGATTATCCTTAGTGTCCTGTGCAATTTCTCTCGAAGCTGGCCTTAGACAATCTTATGAGTGCCTGTAGTTATTTGCTAATACTGATCAGTGATGCCTTCCCTATTTGGGAATTTGCTGTATCATTTAGTAGCTTCCTCCTTCTATTGTGTAGTTTGTTTATGGCTGGGGTCCACCAGACAGGACGCCTGCCTTTGGAGGATTGGGTCTTGGTTTTATTCGGGATCACATGATCCATGCATTCCTGAAGGTGTCCATAGAATGCGTTTATAGAGGAATCTGCGGTCTGGTCTGTAGTTTCCACAGGCCCGGGGGCTTTGAAGGTTTCCACCTCAGTTTTGAGGAGTGTGAATTTGCTTTAGAGAAGTTGTTCACTGTGGTGTTCTAGGCAGTGGGTGGGGTCGGGATGTGAATATCCAGTGGGATTAGTTTATGGTCCGATCTTACCAGTGAGGGATACACTTCTGGTCTGGAGCATAGAGTCCCCATGTTGGTGATGATCAGGTCCAGTATGTTTCCCCTTCTTGTGGGAGTGGTAACAAGTTGTTCCATAGCATTGGAGCTCATATATTCTAGGAATCTTTGGCCTAGGGTGTTGGAGCTAGAGTCATGCTCCCAGTCCATGTTTGGGTAGTTGACGTCGCCCAATATAATGGTGTTTGGAGAGACCTTCATATTTCCACTGTTCACAGGATGGCTGAGTGCAGTTCTTGGGTTTGGGAGGGTGGTCTGTAGCAGGCTATAACCTGGAAGGCAGTTTCACCCATTGTTAGTTGCACATGGATAGTCTCTCATGCTTGGTGCTTTGCCACCAACCTGGAGGTGTGGGTATCTTTGATGAATATCAATACTCCCCCTCAATTTGTGGTTCGTTCCAAGTTTTGGGGCTGAAAAGCATGGTATGAGGTTAAACCTGTTAGTGCTGGTGTGCTCTCAGTAACCCTGAACCAGGCATCTGTTACTGCACAGATATTGATGTTCTCCATGCCAAGGAGAGTTTCGGGTGCATGCATCTTGAGGTTTAGACTTCTGGCATTGGGTAGCATTACTCTTAGTTTCTTATCCCTTGTGATACCTATGAAGGTGGGTTTGTCATTTGAGCCTTGCCTAATATAGGCACTATGGGGGTAGCAAGAGCCTTTGCCAATATCTGAAAGCCCAGGGGTGACAGGTGCAGGCCGTCCCTAGCGAAGCAGGTGGTTCAACAGAAGATGAATATGTGAAGGTGTAGTGCCTATGATTAGTTAGCAGTAGCATATATGACTGCTCACGTGAACACATGCCAGGTAAGTCATATGCACTGTGTCACAGGCAACGTACATGTGAACAGGACGAACAGTGACATTCTGTCAAGTGAGACATGGACATACATATAGTAAGCTATGCAATTGGCACCAGGAGTCCACAGAAGCTCTATAACTATGCATTGCAGGTGGGATCAGTATTCCAGGGTAATTGCAAGCAAACATGCATGCAAACAAAGCTACAGTAAACAGGGCTGCATGTAGTCCATTGTACAACAAACAAGCTGTACCACTTCCAGTAGGTAACACTGCAAATATGCAGGCACTATGCACATGTACATGGAAATACACGGGTCAGATGGCTAGGGTCCAGTCTCAGCGCACACAAGTGTACAGACCATGTACTGTCAGGATGTACAATAACTGGATGGAAACCCATGTGCTCATACCTGCAGTAATACACATGTCAAATAACAGACACTGAGACTTCACTCAGTGGTTCCATACTTAGTAGGATGTATGCTACCTGGCCTGCCACCACAGTATCCCTGACATATATGGGGACTCTCCCTCCTGTGACAGTTAGTTTTGTGTGTTGGGGCTGTCTGGCATGGTATGAGATGTGAGCTTGCAGTGCTAGGGTGCTCCTGTGTGTCCTGTACCAGTCGTGTAGTACTGCACACATATCAACATCCTCAAACATCCGCATTGCAGAGTCCAGTGTGGGCAACATGCCACTTGCAGTTTACATGTCCATCATTGCGTATTACTACATTCATTACCTTATCCCCTGTGCTACCTATGTATGTAGCCTTCTGTTGACATCATTGCCAACAGTATGCCAACATGTGCAGGTGATACACTATGGTACTTACCATGGGTGTAGACAACAGTACATGACAATCACATCCTTACTGCATCAGGCATGCTGTGATATACCCACAATTAATTCAGCACACAGTACTGTTAACAACATGATACTATTACTACACGTCAATGTGGTCACCCTGTGCATCAGCAACATGTTAACCTGTACCTGCACAGTTGTTACAGATTGCAGGAGGTGGCACATTTTCATCATATGCACAGGGTGTGAACTTGGTATGCCTGAGTCAGCCACCGATACCACCAATTGACATGTATGTGTATGTGTGTTGGTGAGGGACAGCAGTAGAAGGTGGGGCAATGTTGATGCAGTGTGTGCGTGTATGCAGTAGCCCTAGGTGTTGTCAATTCGCATGTGTGTATGGATGCACACAGTTCCACCTCATGGCTGCCATATACTGGTGTTTGTGGACAGCCACAGACTGTACCTGCCAGGTCATACAGATCAGTGTCTCTGGCCACGGACACGGTACCTGTGCCTTGCAGGGGTGCTACGGACCATATCCGGTACCAACCCAGACTGGGTACTGTCATCAGAAGCAGGTGTTCATTGACTGGACACAGATCCCTGTCAGGCCTGGCCAGAGCCACGTGCACGTGGCCTCCTTGGGCAGTCTGATGACAGCACAGACCCAGCATTGCTGGGGCTGCTGCTGGCACTACGGGGGCAGCCGCGGCCCTGTTGTCCGCGATGACTGCCAGCTGATACTGTTGCTGGCATACGGCCACGTCGTTGCCTCAACCGTCAACCATCGCCCTGGCTCATGGACATGTAGTTGTGGAACCGGTCTAATATGTCCCCACAACATCTGTCTATGACATCGGTGAAATCACAGATGGCAGCCGCAATGTCACGCATACTGTCAGTCATGGCTGTGTGACATGCTGTCAGCTCCCTCAGACCCTGTCTGGTGTACCGTTCCATACGTGACTGTGCCTGCATGATAGCCCGAAACATAGCTGAGGTTGTAAGACCTCTGTGGGCACGTCTGACAGGGGCAGTACGCCCAGGGATGCTCCCACGAGAACCCCTGGACATCTGTCTGTGTGATACCATCTCTGGGCCATGCCCATGGCTGCTTTGTGGGGAGGCATGTGCCACAGATACCACATTACCCTGGTCAATGCCCACTGTATGCTGTCCATCACCTAGGGACATTGGTGACAAAGGGTGTATTGGCAGCATAACTGTGCGCATTGATGGGGTCGACAGCTGTGTACTGTCAATCGGCTGACCAATGGCGGACCCTGGCATACCTTCCTGTGCCATTACACAGATGTCATCATTATCAGTACCCATGGCACCTGATTCAGGTTCCCTGCTACATGACACCAGAGCAGCACCAGAACCTGAGGGAGGGAAACAGGAAACACAGTTTACAATGTCTACACATTACCGGTGATGCACACATGCACATGCACATGCACATGCACATGCACACATGCACATGCACATGCACATGCACATGCACACATGCACAGGTGCACATGCATGCACACATGCACACATGCACACATGCACATGCACACATGTGCACATGCACACATGCACACATGCACGCATGTGCACATGCACACATGCACAGGTGCACACATGCGCACATGCACACATGCACACACGCACAGGTGCACACATGCGCACATGCACACATGCACACATGCACACATGCACCGGTGCACACATGCACACATGCACAGATGCGCACATGCACAGGTGCACACATGCGCACATGCACACATGCGCACATGCACACATGCACAGGTGCACACATGCGCATATGCACACGTGTGCACATGCACACATGCACACATGCACAGGTGCACACATGCACCCATGCACAGGTGCACACATGCGCACATGCGCACATGCACACATGCACACATGTGCACATGCACACATGCACACATGCACAGGTGCACACATGCGCACATGCGCACATGCACACATGCACAGGTGCACACATGCGCACATGTGCACATGCACACATGCACACATGCACAGGTGCACACATGCACACATGCACACGTACACATGCACACAGTTTCACACAATTGTACAGTACTCAGTATGAATGATATCAACACACAGACACAGACACACCTACATGCATACAAAGAGCACTACTAAGTGAGCCTAATATTACTATTACTATCAAGACTATTACAGCTATTGTTAATACACACTCACCAGCATGGATAGGCTGCATTGCTGTTACACCGGAGGGACCTGCAGACGTGAAGAAACTAATGTCAGTGGGCACAATTGTGCCATTGTTACTGAGTATGATACAGATCAGTAGTACAACAGTCGCCTTTCACAGGTCAGCTGCTAATATTGAGGATATCACACTTGCACATTAAATACTATGGTGACAGCTACAAACCAAGGACACACCTCACACATGCATTAACTACCAGTGTACACAACAGTCAACTATACATATGGCATATCACCTGCACGCTCACTGTCTTGCTGCTGCGTGGCTCCAGCCTCCATCATAATGCATGTCTGCTGCTGTTGTTGTTGCTGGCGGACTGGAGCCACTACACTCATGAGTAGTCCCTCCAGTCTGGTGAGTGGGGGATGTGTAGCCACCCCACCACCTGTGGCGACCTGTTGCCTGTGGATATCCGACGCACGCTGATGGACATTTCTGATTAAATCACTGCAGTGATGTCGTACCTGCTCATATGTCCTATTATGCATGCCTATGTCATTTACCCGACGGACCAGGTCTTGCCACAGTGCAGCCCTCTCCTGCTGATTCTGGCTGGTGCGGGAAAAGAGTATTGCATAATCCCACACCAGGCTCTGGTGTATCTCCTCATCCTCAGCTGTGGAGTAAGTGGGATTCCGCGGGTGAGCCATGTACTGAAAAAGAAAATAACCTGATATCAGCAATATATGTCAGCAGAATTTGGCACACATACTACACATGGTACTCGACTGTTATGATACGACATATCTCACATATATAGCATCTGTCTGTCTATTGGTAGATACACATGTAAATGGCCAGGTATCACTGCTCAGCCAGCAACTGTGCAACAGTACCTGGCACACTCCATACGGCATACTACCAAACCCCAGCAGTCAGAACACGGATTCAGGTCAAGAGCACCTCCTCACTCTGGGGGTTTGTATCTAGGTACTGTATGGCCTACATCATCAACTACTGTAAGCTGACCACACACTAATTGTCCTGGATATACATATCCCACCTCCACCACCAGCACAAACGACTATAGTGAATAACATTGCAGATGCAAACTTTACACTTTGTAACAGTGACATGGTATCCTTTCAGCCCACTGGGCCAGTGGCAGATACAACCCACAATGCTGACCCCTACACAAATGCTTTCTACAGACATCTCCGAGAATGCATGGATCATGCAATCCCATATATGACCAAGACACTCTCCACAAAGGGACAGCATCCTGTCTGGTGGACCCCAGCCATAGACAGATTGTATTACAGAAGATGGAAGCTACTGCAAGACAGAGCATAATTCCATAAAGGGAGGGCATGTCTGAGCAGCACTAGTAAGGATCTATTTTCCATCATACAAACATCCATGGGCAACTTTGAGAGGAAAAATCAAGAGGGACACTACAGATAACCAGAAGGCCTTCTTCAGTTATGTTAGCAACCTGGTCAGAATCCATCCTCTATGCCCATAGTTAGTACACAACAACAAATATTTCACTGACACCACAGATATTGACAACATTGTGGCAGACAGGTTCAGTGCAGGTGTCACCCCGCCCTCTCCCCCAAAATAAGACATAGTTATCCCAGCTGACTGTAACCTCCTTGTCATCACAGATGTCCAGGTGAGAGCAGCCCTCGAAAGCAGAATACACAACATGACTGGGACCTGATGGTATCCCCAGTTGCATGCTACATAAACTCTGACAGGAGCTAAACACACATATAGAAGTGCTATGTAACACTAGCCTGACTACAGGATATGTACCTGTACACTGGCGCACAGCAGCAGTGGTTCCACTCCACGAAGGAGGCACCTCAACATACCAATACAATACAACACAATACATTACATTACAATACAATACTATACAATATGCTATTGCCCCTGGGACTACAGCAGCATACTGTTCTGCTACCCTGACCATTGTGACACATGTGGTGTGATGGTACCTGCTGCTGTCACACAGTTACACAGGGTGACTCATATGGCATATTACCTATCTGACTAACATTCAGCAGGGGTATGTGTGACATGTACTCATGGGGAGTCTTGCTTCTTAACACTGTGTGGTTTATTGCAGGGTATGTCTTATCTGTGGGTAGGAACTTTTACCTCCACATGTGCTCTCTATTGCAGTGGCATGGACGACACACAGCAGTCATTTAGGTTGTGGATGGTGTGAGGTGTTACTATGGTTGTTGGACATCTGTCATAAGTGTGACTTACGTATGTAAATCCGGGAGTGGTAACCTCTATGTGGGTAGTATATGTGTACTCTGTGGTGTTGTCAGTCACTATGCATTGGTAATGTGTTTGAGTGCATTGTCACAGTGTTGCACATGTCACTGTGTCCTTCTCCATATCTGTAGCTGTCATGTGAGGTCCATACCATGGCATCCATTATGTGGTGTGGAGGGTACACATCTACATGTCCATAGCTGACACACCATGTCTGCTGACACATACCATGTGCAGGTATTCCAGGAATAGTGTGCCACTGTGAATATCATTGGGGCCACTATTCTACACATTTATGACCCTGTTCACCCCTGACACATGCAGTGGTGGGCAGCCAATCACATATCTGGTGGTTACTGGTGTAGGTGATTTGAAATGGGGTATGGTACTCTGGTTTTGACACTGGTGTTCACTCCATGCTTTTGTCACCAGGCACCTGTTGCAATACATCTGTACACATGTGCCTCACTCAGAATTTATATACATCTCTCTCTCTCTCTCTATATATATATATATATATATATATATATATATATATATATGTATATGTATATAGATATATCTATATGTATATATATATATATATATATATATATATATATATATATATATATATATATATATATGTCTGTATACATATACACACATATATATATTGATGTACATATATTGCTATAGATGTGGAGAGGGGGGGCACAGTGGGGCTGAGAGTGACAGATGGGGTGGGACAAGGTGTGTTGAGGTCGTCATATACAGTCATACCTGTAGATAGTCAGATCAGTCTGTCTATGTATATGTATCTACATATATCTATATCTGTATGTGTGCATTACATATATATGTTTGTACATATTCTATCTATCTACATCTGTCTATGTATTCCTACATCTCTCTCTATGTGTGTATACATATATGCATATTATATATATATATATATATATATATATATATATATATATAGATAGATAGATATACATACATACATATTTTGACATACATACGTATCCATATGATAGACAGGTATATCAACATGTTTGTCTACCATACTGTATACACACACTAACATACTGCTAAACATACATAACTGTACATTGCACTACAACCTACAGTCAACCTACATTGATATGTGCACATAGATGCTCTCACATACAAATGTATGTACAGCCTTCACTGATAGTTGCTGTATGTCCCCTGCCCTTTACACATCTTCATATACATATGGATACAGACCAATGACACATATGGAGGGTTCACAGTATGTAGACCTTTATAGTATTACTTTACATTACCTGTGTTTGTCACAGCTGCTTGTGTTGCCCTCTGGTTTTCTGTCCTGCTGCTCCACTTCCCAGTTGTCAGCTTTCAGGTGGCTGTTGCTGAACAGTTTTGTTTGTGTCTGCTTAATTTCAATTTTCTCTGTCTCTGTCTCTGTCTCTGTCTCTCTCTCTCTCTGTCTGTCTGTCTGTCTCTCATGTCCTCCTCAGGGTGCAATGAAAGTATTGCATGTGTGGACTGGGAGTACAGCATACTTTTGTAGGTATCTGCATATGCCCATGTGATGGCCTCTGCACCAATTGTTAGCCAGCATTTCCTAATTGCATGCAGCCAGTTGTGTACTGATTGCAGTTCTCACTGTGATTTCAGAACAGTGCTATAAAAAGCTATGTGAGATAGGTGTAGCCCTTTCAGATTTTAAGGGCAGGGACCATGCTGGTATGCTGTGGACAATGTTCTGTGAGTGTAAAGGTTGGTATCTCTCTCATATTTCCAGCTGTGTTGTAGATTAACATTCCCCCATTCATTTCTCCAGTTTCCTGTACTA
Organism: Protopterus annectens; assembly: GCF_019279795.1. Classification (NCBI taxonomy): domain Eukaryota; kingdom Metazoa; phylum Chordata; order Ceratodontiformes; family Protopteridae; genus Protopterus; species Protopterus annectens. Next base: position 891,063,753 of record NC_056729.1, read on the forward strand.
ACTGTATATGTACACTGACACCTACTACTACTACTACTACTGTTAATGTGTGTGTGTGTGTGCTTTCCTTTCACTTTTGCTTGCACTTTGTTGCTAAGGCTTCAATATTTGCCCTTTACAGTCACTACTTATATGCCTGCTAGGTGTCCTGACTGTAGTGTGCTGCTGTAGCTTTTCTATTTTCCATGTACATTCACACCTTGGAATGCTTGCTATATATGCTAGGGTGTTACAGCATGCAGTGTGGTCTGGCCATGGTGTGGGCCTTGACATCTATTAGGGTATTTGAGTATGCTGCTGAGCAGGCCCCAGAGACTCTCAGGTTCATCTGTTATCTGCCTCATGGAATGGTACATATCAGTGGGGTACACCCATTAAATTGTCTGGTATGCTGCAGTTGTGACTGTGGGTTAGCATGAGCATATATATTACTACACTTATTCTGCCATGCAATTGGTGAATACTTCCAGGACTCCATAGTTACCATTGCATGTGTTGTTACACCTTTCTGCCTACTGTTTGTACATTTCACATGGAGTCTGTGGGGCATCCCTGTAAGTCATTCACTGTTGCTATGTCTAGGCTCTTAACTATTCAAATATGGTGGTGTCAGACCTCTCATGTGTACAAATATTTGCAGGTTGTCCACATTTCTGCCTCATATTTTGATCAATATCTCATGCACAGCTTTTTCTGGCAAATCACTCTGGGCTCAAGTTAGAATATAGTAACAAACATTCAAGTTTCAGACTTCATACCCTTCCAAACATCCCACAAAATGCAAACCCTGTTACTCTCTGAACTGTCTGCATTTGTTGTAACATTATTTGTAATGTGTCCCTGGTTTTGGGCCTTTGCTCCACATATTTTATTACTTGGTCCGGATGTGTTCCTGTAAGAGGTTGTGGGGTATGGGCAGTGATTATCCTGCTGTGAGTATGCGTGTGGCTTGCAAGGTGCTACAGTGACATTATTACCTACTAGCTACCAACTAGCATGGCTGTTTCTGTTCACACACTACTATTATGGAAATCCACTAGTTTTGACAGTAATTCTAAATGGCATGCTTTGTGTACTACACATCCTATATTCCCTTTACATTCATTCCTACTATTACATAATATATTTATTTTAGCACAATGTTCTTGTATAAGAGTCATGGCTTAGTGGTAAGTCATGCAGACTACTGTTTCCAAGGTCCTGGGTTCGGGACTGCCAGTGGGATTTTATTTTGCTTCTGAACTGACTACAGGACCTGTCAATCAAAGTGACAAAGGCACTTTTAAGCAGTTGTAACCGGGTTAGCATTGGTTTGCGCGGAGCTCACACATGCGCACTAGCGTTTAGCTCCGTGCACACAAGCGCACACCTGCTTACAACCGCTTAAACGTGCTTACTCTTGCGCACACCCGTGCTATTTTCATTGAAAGAAATGAAAATGGGGAGACAGGAAAGTGGTGAAAAAGGGGTCACAAAGAGGGTAAGACAGTAGGGAAACAAGCTTGGGTTTTGCAGGAGGGATGTAGGTAAGGCCCATAGCTGCCCATTCCTTCATCAGCAACAGCTGTGCATATGTTTGTAATTTGGTGTGACATTTGATACCTTCCACCCCTGAGAGAGGTGTAAGGACAACAGTAATACTTGTTGTACAGCCAATTGTAATTGATAGTTTCCATGTCTGGTAGACATATGTGCGGAATGGGCAGCTATGTATGGGGCGTAATTTTTGTGGGTACAGAGTGCCCTTTTTTTTTCAGGTGAGAGTGGTATGTCAGGTGAGGGAAGTCGGTATAGCTGGGGAGGTAGGCTGGGTAGGTCAACAGACAAGACAAACAAGATGCATACAGGGGCGGTGTATGACACGTGTGGGGGGGGTTACACAATTGACGGGGAAGGAGGTTTGGATATCCAGAGCCCATGAGCCCACAGATGGCAACAGTGGAACTGATATCCCCACCCATGGGCAGTTGCCACTGCTCCTTCACTGCCCAGGACGGGGCTGTGCTGGGGGCTGTGTAGGCCGGGCAACAGGCATGCCCGTAAGTTGTGCCACCTGTGCCTCAAGCTGGTGTAGGGGCTCGTGAACAGAGTCCCGGATCTCCCTACGCACCACAGTCCGGACGCTACGAAGGGTGAGTGGTGGTTCTCCTCCGGCCATGCTTGCAGAGGGGGGACGAGCCCCATCCCCTGCAGCGCTTCCACCCGCAGGTGGCACAGGGCCACCGGAGGAGGGTCCAGACTGGGCACTAGTGCCAGGTGCACTCGCCAGCTGAGGTGGGAGAGGTGGGTCCGCTGGAACTCGCCTTCCCTGTCATCCTATGTTTTGCATTATGTCATGACAGTTTGGGTTAGTAACATACAATACCATTCACAATTTGTTGTAACAGCATGCATTAGTATTCCCATTAACCAAGCACCCAGATATTCACACCATTGAACAGGGAGCATAACACATGCATAATTTGAACAGCAATACACAGTCCAACAACATGCAGTGTTGATTGATGGCAACAGGCCATCAGGTTTGGATGTATGAACAGGGCAGATGCATCAACGGACATGCAAATATTTAGGACCCATCAGGACAAATGTCCAGGGGTGTTAATTGTGATTGCACATACCATTTTCAAGTGGAATGGATTATATGTGGTTATATGGTGTGGTGAAGAAAATATTATTAACACCTTCGAATACCAATACATATGCTGTACATTTCTAATAGCTACAGATATATACACACTACTGTTCTAACTACAGTTTCCTATATGATAACTACTTCACTTTGGTGATAGGACTGTTACTGCTACATCAATATACATTTTATTGTTATTTATACACGTTCATATCTGGCTTTGTTCAGCTACATCATCCTGCTACATTTGCTTTATATAGTTATAGACAACTGTGGATGTTTGATATTTCAGACAATCATACTATCTGCATATTGCAGACTGAGAGCAACATATCCAGATTTTGGGGTACACATTCCAGCTGCAGCAACACTTTGGACACGTTTCACAGTTTGGTTCTACTTGTCACATTCATTTCATTCTGTACTGACTGCAGTATACTTTATACAGGGGTTATTACTACTTTATTGGTGGATTCATAACTCTTTCTCACACCCTCTCACTTGTTTTCACTTTACTATTCAGGATGGTACTTACTTCTAGGTTTTATTGACATGTTTTACCTGTAGTTATTACAATCCTTTCCAGCAGTCTCACTTCTGTCATGTTTCAGTATTTCAACAGAGATATATTTCACACATGTGAGTTGCTCATCTTCTGCAGCTGTACTTTTCAGCCTGCTGCAGGTTGTGCACTATGATATTATAGGTGGGGCATCTTTATTTCAGAATTTATTTCAGACATTTTCATTTTTCTGTTTGGATTTCAGACTGCAACACACTTTTGTAATCAAGCAATACTTGCAAACACTTTTACACTGTTACTTGCACATTTTATTACTTAGTGACTACACTGCACTCTTTTGCTAACTGTCATACTTTTATATTTCTTTACAGTTACTGGGAGTGGATTACTGACCTGACTGGTGGCGCAACTGCACCAGCCTATCGCCATAGGCTCGTCGGTTCGCAGAACGGACACCTGCAGCTGTAATTTAAACGAAGTAATATTGGAATACACATCTCCATAATATCATCTAATTTAATTTCTTACATACATAATTAAATGTAACTTACTCAGTAGTGGGGCGTTGGGCATTTGCCGGGCCTCCTGAATCCAAAGGTTCAATTGGTCCTGCTTGCGTCTCTTCAAGTCCGCATGGTGGTGACGGACCTGCTCACCAGTCCTTGGAATCCCTGTGGCACTGGTGAGATCATGAGCCATCCGGTCCCACGCCTCAGCCCTATATGCTCCCCACAGGACCTGGCCCTGCATGAGTTGGGCCTCATGATTGTGGACTAGGAGCCAGACCATGTACCTGGACTCCTCAACGCCCCACCTCTGTGCTCGAAAGCAACTACCCTCACCTACACCTGACATTCTGGCTGCAAGTCAGTTCTACAATCGTTTATGCTGTGTATTCCCGCCTATGGGGCTTATATATGCCGTTTTTCCCGCACTTTTCTGTGATTGGCCATTTTGGAATTGTATCCACTTCACAAAACCTGCTTTGTCATGCTCCACTTTCTATTCATTCCTATATATTTGCTATTACTGCATTTCTGAGTTCAGCTGTTGTAGCTTAGTGGTTCAGTACCTTGACTATGGTGCATGGTATCCTGGGTTTGAGCCTGGCCACTGCTTTATTTTATGACTGTCTAGACAGGCTAGGGGGTGTGTCTGTGTAAATGCAGTTTTGTTACAGCTTGCTCAAC